>NC_092867.1:28557406-28636824 GCF_032062135.1 Pyxicephalus adspersus
TTGCGACTTTGTCTAAGTTTTACATTTTTGCCCCCTGTGTATTTGAGTTTGATACCCCTGTACTAGGTCTTCTACAACCATTTCCAGTATAATCCACACTCCTGGATTTTTTTCAATTATTGTATTTTATAGAAATTTACCATGGACAGGAAATTTCAGTTTCAGTAATCAGCTTGCCCATCTGGTACCATGTAAACCTAAAATATCTCTGGGACAAGACTCTTAAAACTCAGCTAAATGCGTGCATCAAAATAAAAAAAAATGCAGTAAAATTAATATCTTATTTTTTATCCATTTTACAGTACAGCTTAGGTAATGTACTAATTTATATATAAAAAACCTTTTGCAACAATATAACATTTGAATCCATTAGTAAACACAACCTATAATTACTAATTGGACCATTTTCTAAATACAACAGAAGCATGCAGGTAGAAAAGAAAAACAAATTACTGTACAAAAGTTTTGATTTTCAAAGCCATTAATCAACAGTTTTTATGTTTTGTATAAATGTTGATAACATTTCTGCATTTCCAATTTTAGCTTATTAAAAAAAAGTGAGTGGCAAAACAAGCTTGTGTCACGGTGACAATAATTATTATGTTGTGCTAATAATTGAAATGAATTATGCTGGGGCTGCGCACGATACCATGCTGAAATTCAAGCTACTTTGCTGCTCCTAAATTATAAAACAAATTTTACTGAATCAGGTAGGATAAAATATAGTTTGCGGAAAAAAGGTTGTATCAAAGCTAGCAATACACAGCTGACTTGAAAGGAAACCGCTGTGAATGCCTTGGAAAAAAATGTGCTCTGGAAAAGTCATATGCATAGAAATTGCTTATGGCTATACTTGAAGGATGTGGGCTAGTAGCTTTGATAACCTAACTTTGCTGAATAGTGTATGTTATTGTGCATGTGTAATCATATAATCTGATTTTTACCCATTTCTTTCTACTGTATTTTAGGAATGCATTTCATTTTGTTTCTAAAGGGAAACTATATTGGTTTGGGGCAATATTATTTTCTTTTTCAAAGTTCATAAGATTTTACAGTAATGTTTTATGTATTTATTACTTTATATATAAAGTCCTTTTCACAAATATACATTTTCAGGAAACCTGTGCTAAGGAAATTACTTAAAGTTACTTAGAGTTACTTAGAGTTAAAGCTTAGAGTGCTTAGAGTGTAAAGTATTGAAACCAGAATAAGGCAACTAGCACCCATATTAGTTCATATTTAATTTAATACAAAATAAACCTATATATCTGCACCTATATAATGAGTTTTCTTTTTTTCAAGAGCATAGCAGAAACTGCTAGCTTTCACACACACTTTGGGACATTTATCTTATTATTCAGATTGATGGAATACATTCCAGCTTGATCAGATATGAATACATAACTTTGTCTCTTTGTTGAACTGTTATGTTAATTGGTACAAGAATATAAATACAAATTTTTTAAAAATGTAGCAAGTGAAAAACAGCCTAGAGCTCTACTTGCTGTATTTAGGTATAAATATAAATAACTTACACAGTGTTTAAATTTATCTGTTTAAAAATATAGATTTTTTTAAATGATCATGTGTTGTATTTCTAATAAAATATGTGATCAGTTTTCAGGAAATTTATGTTTGTTTCAAGTAATCAAGTATTTATTTATTTATTTGTTTCAATACAATTAAAAACAGAGCATATTTCTAATATTCCAATTATTATGCGTGGTAGTTCAGCACTACCTAAATATTTTTGCCAGTAAGCATTAAAGGCTAACTATATGTTTTAAACAGGAGACCACTGAAAGGTGACAGGTATATAGGCAATTTATAAAGATAACAGGCAATAACTAAACCAAGGGAAGGTCAAATGTGGGGGGAGTCATACGCAGGAAGAAACGGAAGTTGGTAACTGGAAATAGCAGAGTACTGAAATGCAGGGACACATGAGCACAGGGTCAATGAGGGTTACAGAAGCACCACTGGAGCATTACATTGTGTGCTTCTATATTAAAGTATGTGCATTGCATTTTGGGCTATATGAAAGGTACCAGAAATTGCTCTGTGTGTGTGTTGACTGTTCCTGTAGCCTAAAGATGTTTTTGTCTTTACATAAGGACAGAAAGTGACATTATTATGCCTACAGAAGATGTACACTTTTATCCTTGGATAAAATCATAACTAAGGAAAACAAAAGTATATACAAACAGTCCCTGGGTTAAGGACATCCAAACATACAGAATATGTATTGTGACACCAAGGCAGGATTGGAGGTGGAAGGGAGATATATTTGCCCAAGATTCCTCTCCTGTGTGAAGTAGCAGGTGGAAGACTCTCACCTGTCAGGTTATTTATGAAGAAGCACTGAGGGTGGGGATATAACATAGAGCCAGGAGCTTAGTCCGTAGCTTGGCTTGGAGAGACACAGACAGGGGTTTGTGTCAGTGCAGCTCTTTTTGGAGATACACAGACAGTGGACTGTGTGAGAGAGCTCTGTTTGGGCACACAGACAGGTGGACTGTGTGAGTGAGCTCTGCTGGAGACACAGACAGTCGGTCTGTGAGGGGGCTCTGCCTGGGGACACAGAAAGTTGGTCTGTGTGAATGAACTCAAACCTGAGTAAAAGGTTGCTGAAAGTTTTGTTTTGAGCTAACAGGGGGAAGGCCTCCAGCTGATAGACAGGAACGTCGGATGTATAGTAAGTGCCGGACAGGCAAGGTTTTCTTTTGCTGTTTTGTTATTTTATCTGCAACCTTCAAATAAACCTGGCTACAAGTCAGCTTAACACTTATACCTCAGTGTGTGATCTGAATTGGATGAACCAGACAAGTGTCCTTTTACCCCAGCAAAGGTGATCCTGAGCGTAACCCCTCACAGTATATATGAATGTCTAGGCTCCATAAAGATTTCTTTGTTTTGTTTTGTTTGTGATTAAGTCACATTGAGGATTTTTTACAGTAACTGACACTTCATTGCCTAATATAATAATATGTTGAGACAAACATCTGTCCTAGTTGCATTTATTAAAATAATGTACTGTTCTGACTTACATTCAAATTCAACTTAAGAACAAACCTACAGTCCCTATCTGGTATGTAACATGGGGACTACCTGTATATATTTCTATGTAATTGTTTTAAATACTTCATATGCATATACCATAAAACCTTGTCTACTAAATAAATATATAAATATATATATATATATATATATAATATAAATACATACATACATACTCAGGTTAAAAACAGGTTTAGAGCTTGTGCCAATGGCATTGGTTCCTCATCAGTTTGAGACATCATATTAATATTTAGTCTAATTAGTAATATTTGTAATATTTAGAATTCATCACTGTGTGCAACTAACTCTTTTAGACCATCATTAGACCAACTTCAAGTGTATTTTTTTGGTTGTTGCATTCGCATATTGTATTGGGATGCAAACCCGCTGACACTAACAAAAGCTAGTCAACTTTTGTTTCTTTTTTGTTTATTTTTTTTTCGACTATACAAAAATAACATTCACATTTCAATACAATCCTCATAACATATATACATTTATATAAATTAAACCAACTCCCCCCCCCCCCCCAAAAAAAGCTAGTCAACTTTAAATTTATTACTGTTGTGACAGCTGACCAAAGAAATAACAGGGTTTCGCCCAGGAGGACAGGTCATTGCCCAGATACAGGTTATATGCAGAGTATTTTTCTGTTTAGTCAGTTTTGCTTTTGACCTGAAGGTAGGGTTGAAGTACCAGGCTGAATGACAATGAGCTTCTTGGCCAGGTGGGGGAGCTAAAGACGCCTTGGTATGATCAGGTGTAACTGTCTCACCTGAAATGCATCCTGGAAATTAGGCTGGGGATATAAACTCCCAGCCTGCTTATTCCTGAGGATCTGTCTTGGTTGGTGAGCTGGGAGCAGGTCCAAGGTGAACTGTGTGTAAAGACAGACTTTGTTGGAAAAGCAGTATGGTTACGGCTGTAGATTCCTGCACAGCACTAGGTTTGCCTGGATTGTTAGTAAAGGGAACAGTTATTTAGTGACCAAGTGACCAGGCTTTATTTTGCTGTTTGTTTTATTTTGCCTGTTTTTGTGTGAAAATAGTATTAGGGAATAAAACCCCTCATGCACTTTTAACCTGCTGGCCCTGTTTCCTGTTTTAAACACCTGCCATTGCTATGGGTGATCTCACACTGTCTAAATAATATCTCTTTGATATAGCTACAATCATGGGAAAAATAAAGTATATCCTCTTTCAATTCCAAGGTTATGGATATTAGGACAAATAAAATCATCTGGTCCTTAGCAGAAAAAAAAGAGTAAATACATTATTAAATGAACACCACAACCTGACATATTACACATTTTTTCTACAAGGACTAAGTTAAAATGCAATGTGTAAGTAATTAGGCATACCTTTCTATTCAAACCAGAGGATAAGTGGTAGCCAGGTGCTGCTAAATAAAATCCACTTGATCAATTGATCACACAGCAAGTGTGACCACCTCTAAAAAATGCAGAAGTTTTGGCAGTTTGTTGGTCTGGAGCATTGGGATTGCTCCTGGCCATCAGTCTGGGAAGGGTTATATTGCCTTTCCAAGCAATCTGACATCTATCATTCTAAAGTGAAAAAGTGGAAAGCATTCAGAATAGTTGCCAATCTTCCCAGGAATGGATGGATTTACCTCAAGGTCAGATTGTGCAATGATCAAAGTTTGTTGGAGTACAATTAGAAAAAGTCTCAACAAGTATAAATTATATAAAAGGGTTGCCAGGAAAAAGCCTCTTTCCTCTAAAAGGACATGGAAGCACAGTTTAGGTTCATAAAGCTTTTTTTTAAAACACGTGAGACCAAAGTGGAAATGTTTAGTCATACCAGCAACACTTTTGATCAAAAACAATCAATACCTCATACCAACTGTCAAGAAAGGCAGTGGAGGGGTGACAATTTAGGCTTTTTTAGCAGCCACAGGACCAGGGCACCTTGCAGTCATTATGTCAACCACAAACTGCTCTAGAATACCAAAAGCCATCAGACTAAAGTTTAACCAAAATTAGGTCTTGCAACAGGACAATAACCCCCTGCACACTGTCTACAACAGAATGGCTGAAAAAGAAAAGTATCAAATTGTTGCAATGGTCCACTTAAAGTCCAGACCACAAATCAATCAAAATGGCTTGGCCAAATCTTAAGACACTTATGCATAAATGAATGCCACAAACATCAATGAATTGAAGCAATAGTATAAACATACGTGGGCCAAAATTCCTTCTCAATGATGTGAGACTGATAGTCATACAGAAAATAATTACTTACAGAAATTGCTGGTAAAGGTAATTGTACAAGTTATGAAATCATGGGGTGCAGAACCAGCCCAAGTTTCTGGGCTCCATACTATGAAAACCTAATGGGCCCTCCAGCCTCATCTCTAAAAGTTCCAGCATTTCAAATGTCAAGGTCTGGGATAACCAGAAAGGTAACAAGGTGCAAACAGAGTATCTGAAGATCTCCCCTCTAGTGATGTCAGGTTAGGTTTAAGAAGTGCACAGGTATCCCGTTCTTTTCTGATTAGTATTCAAGCATTCCAACACTGAAACAATTGTAAATGTCCAGGCATATTTGGTGTGTTTCCTTACCAGAACACACACTCAGTCAAACTGGTTAGGAGTACATGGGACCAGGGATCAGGCAATCAACTATTTGCTTCTCCATGATGGGAGGTAGATTGAACATGAACCACCATTTTATTCCCACCCCCTCATGCGCACTGGGGGCTGCCATAAAGACGAGGGAAACAAGGGAGCTTGTTTTGGACAATTTTAACAGCTGGAGACACCACAGGGTCCAGGGACAGTTCATTTTTAGCTGTTTAATGGATCCATTTCTTTTACAGCAGCACCTTAATCAGATTCATTGTAACTTGAAAATAAAATATATTTTTTTCAAATAGACTTTGCAGTGACACGTGCTTTTTTATCAAGTGGTAATAGACTTGCTGTGACTAGCAGATTGATATTGGCCAGCAGTTCCCTTTGGCTGCTCTAATCTTGCAGAGGCAAAACTTTCCTGCTGATGACAAATTTCTCTCTTTAGCTTTCTATAAATGTGACCCATAATACTGCAATGTAAAATTGGCCAGCAGAAGGACTCAACAATATAAACATGACATGAATAAAACTAAAAAAACCTCTGCAATTTCCTTATTATTGATACTATGGCTACCCTGTATTCTGTGCAATTTTATGGGCCTGATTTACTAAAGTTCTCCAAGGCTGGAGAGAATACACTTTCATCAATGAAGCTGGGTGATCCAGCAAACCTGCAATGGATTTCTGAAAAGCTAACTATTTGTTAGCAAAAGTTTTCAATCCTGAACCAGATCCATTTTAGAATGTTGAATTGCCCAGCTTCACTGATGAAAGTGTATCCTCTCCAGCCCTGAACATCTTTAATAAATCAGGCACTACATTTCTACATTCTACATTTACAAAGATTTAAAATACTTGACATACCATGTTTCTTTAAAAGAAAAAAAAAACTCTTAAAACAACTTTACAAGACTTAAAACAATCTAATGTCTGGTCATTGAAACAATGATTATTTGAATCAGATAGACGATTATTTGAACACTTCCTCCCTTTCAGTTGAATTGGGTGGATGGTCTTATGAAATCAATCCCCACATTTTGCAATACATTTTGTATTTTTTGTGAAAATTGTAAGCCGATGCATTGTCCTGCAAAAAGTGAACACCTTTCTGCAGCTTCCATTGCTGCCTTTTTAGTTGAATCAGCAAGTTAAACCAGTATACTACATTCAGAGTTTGACTCTTCTAAAGTTAGCCATTTTAGCCATTGATTTGTAAAACCAAATACATAAAACCATGTACATTCCCTGGATATCTCTAGTAGCTCAGCAATTGTTTTAGACAGGATTCACTGATCTTCTAAAATTAGGTAATTAACATGGTTAATAATTTTAATTTTTTAAATAGTTAATAATCAGTAGCTCTTCTTGAAAAGGGGAGCTTGGTAAAGGAGACAACCTGTTTAGTTGGTGCTGTGTGTAAATGGGGTATAGAGTCTACGGGCTTAATTTAATAAAGCTCTCCAAGACTGGAGAAGATTGACCACCATGGGTGAACATGGGTAAAGAAAAGGATGAAATCCATTTTAGGTTTGCTGTATCACACTGGGTCACCAATGGTGGTCTATCTTCTCCAGTCTTTGAGAGCTTTACAAAACAGGGCCTATGTGTCACTCAGTTACTCTGATACCAGGTTGCCACCACTCAGATACACCCCAAACAGGGGTATCAACAAAGGATAATGGACAGACCAAGTCAACAACAGTATAGTATGTCATGCAGATTCATTGTGATATCAAGGGATGAGAGGAGATTAACTTATTATTTAAGACAGACCTATTTAATTTAAACTCTAATAAAAGCTAATAAACAGGATTATGTTGCCCTGCATCTATGTCTATCCTAGGGAAAATGTGGTATCACCAGAAGCCCAAAAATTTTACTCACCCAGATCCACCTACAGGTTTAATGTACAGTATATTGTGTGTTTTAGGCAAGCTAAATATGGCAGAAAACCTGAATATTTAAAACTGATTCTCAGTATCTTTTGTCTTGTCTATTCAAGCTAATGTACAACAGATTTCTTGTTTTAATTCACCTGAAGCAGGCAAAGTGGGACATACATTTTGAAAATTTATAGCTAGAGCAACATCCTAGGATTAAACAAAGCTTTGATATTTCTTCTTTAATGAGTTTTGTCATTCATGATGAATGTTAGGTAATCAAACATGCAGAAAATAGTGTCAGATTTTATAGATCTTACCCTTAGGTTTAAGAGCAATCTGTTTATTTGTTTTCTCTTTATTTTCCCACTGGGCACCTGCATAGGCTTAACTACTGAAATTTCTATCCATCCTAAAAAGTTTAATAGCATATGCTGAGAAATGTAGACAAACAATTAGTATTTTAATGTGCAGATATGCTATACTTAATGGACTTTTCATTTTATAGTAAAAACAGACCTTGCAGAATATCCTCCGTGAGACGGCAAAGTCTTCATAGTCAAAGTCACTGGACTAGGATATTCAATCCTCATGTGTCAAACAAATGGAACTAGCATTGCAGCCTATTGTAAGGAACATTTTAAAAAAAAATGTACTTATATCTTCTAAGAGGAATCTAACCTCTAGTCTATAAATCTACCATTTCCCCGGAAGTGTTGTTTCTGGGAGAACACTGATCCAGCACTACAATTATGCCTTTGGCAGTCAATCCTGATGGCCCCCTCAAAGTAATCTCATGCAGACTGACTGACCCTGCCTATAGGAAAATGTCCAAGTCAGGCCATGATGTAGACACATAGGGAAGCAAACCCCTTTATAAAAAAGAAAGATGAGAGAGGCAAGACCTCCCTTTTGCCAGCAGACAAGATAATACACCCATGTTCTTCTTTGCTTTTATATATATATATATATATATATATATATATATATATATATATATATATAACATAAACATATAGTATACAATTATGAAAAGATATATATATATATATTCAAAGTTTTTTAAACTTTGAATGTTTCAATGTCCATCTTGCAATTAATAAGTCAATGTTAATGCTCTGTTATTGTGTTTGTAGCCATATTGCTTCATTGCAATAATATGTCTTTATTACCACCTTTAAATGTTTGTTCTGCATAAATATCTTCTAATCCTGTTTTCCACCCTTGATACGTCCAAATAGCATATTGGTTATGTAAGTATTTTAAATGCAATAGTTCTTGGGCAATTTTTAAACTATTTTGGCTTTATATGGAAGTGTGGGTTTACATGTATTTGGTGTTTGTGTGTATTTTTTCATTAAATTTATTGGTGTGTGTGGTCTATATCTTTTGTGACCTTTTAGAAAATGTTTGTTTTGAATAAAGTTGTTTTAAAAATGTTGTAGTGTTTGTTTTTATGTGATCTTCTTTACAATCTCCCAGGATCTTTTAACCTTGGGTGATGCAACAGACCTACAATTTACCAAGTAAATTTTGATTGTTTTTAAGAATTTCCTTTCTATGAATTGTTGAAAAGCTAAAATAAGCACAATTATCCTATTGTGTTTGATGCACATTGTCGTCTGGCAAAACTCAGGACTGTGATGTGCATTGTTGTGTGCCATTGCAGACCTGTATTGTGCGCCTGAACTGTGTTCTATCAGGTGAAAAACGTGCCGGCCACTTTTCCAAAGAAGGATCATCATTCGGGTAAGTTTTTCTTTTTATGTGTATATTGTTTGTTTTGCTTCATGTATATATGTATGCATGCATTTATGTATCTTCATGTACATATAAAAGAGAAATTATAGGAAGAAATAGGCAAAGAGATTTTTTTTGGCATATTGCTTAACATGATTCAAATTGAAAATATTGCCTATTTCTTCCAATGATTTCTGATGTGCTACTACTTCCCAGCTTATGTGAGTAAGTAAATATGTAGTGGGCCAAGGTCTAAAATGGCATTCAAACCTGCATAAACACCCTGAAAGGCTGGAAAAGCAGGAAAATATGTTTCGCATAAAGTGTATTTGTCCTTGGAAGTTTGATATACTAGTACTATTTGAATTATGTAAACACCTAAATAATACATACAATCTAGTAATTATTGAGCAAAATTAAGTTGAGCAACAACAGAACATCTGCTCATTTCTATGAGTGCTTGACACTGCTTGTAAGCTTGGCAATCAATGTAGTTTGATGTTGTGCTTGGCAACCTGGACCCCTGGACCTCCTTCCATCAGGTGTGGTACAATGAGTATGCAACTCAACCAGTTTGGACAGCAAGTGGAAGTGTGCTTGTATACAATAGGGCTAAGATCATGCAAACCACAACTTATTCAGCAAATGTCAGACTATAAAAAAAATATAAGAAATAAAACCCATGATAATGTATTGTTAAAAGGAATATGTACATAATACATTAAAATACAAATATGTGACAATATGACTTTGATAATGGGACAAAGGCAAGGAGGGGGGTTCAAGTAGCTGTTTGGAGTGGAAACCATGCAGACATTTGTACAAATTATTGGTAGATAAAATGACAAAACATTGCTAAACAACAGAAACCATAATTAGAAACCAAGCACAAAAACATTGCAGCAACAGCTAAAGCTAACAATAATGCAGATTACAAAAAGTCACATCAATGCATACCATCCAACAATCTTTTTTTCAAATATTTGATTTCTCTAAAGCCAAACTATAATGAAACTTAAATCACATCCAAAATGCTTTTGGACATTTTTTTATATTCATACTATTGTATGATGAGATGACATAATATAAAGTGCTAATTAGTATATATACACCTTGATATAAATTAGTTTGCAGTGTTGCAACCAGTCCAAAAAAAGGAATAAAACAAATGCAGCCAATCTAACTATAAATGAAGCAATTTTGTGAAATAGTATAATGTAACATAAAAATGTAGCACTTACCCATAAAAAGATCAAGCATTAAAGATTCCAACTGACCTGTAATAGACTGTAGATGGGCACAGAACAGGTAGCAGGTGTGTGCTAATTGGTTGCTATGACAGCACCATTGACAGAGCTTAACAGAACCACCTCAATCACGCAGCTGAAAATTAATCACCTTAATTGGCGAACTCTCAACCCCACTGCTCATTTATCAATGTTATAAGCTGGCAGTTGAGTGCACTAGCACTTGGCACCTGGCTTGCGGTAATGCGCCGTTTCCAGCGGAGCGTATATACGCGTGCCAAGCTTTTGCGCATTCGCTTGATAAATTAGCCTTAAAAGAGGATCTTACTGGGGAAGCAGAGGGATTTAATCTGACTATGAAAGATCTGAACAATTCTGTAAACTATGAATAACATTTTCTCCAGAGCGATTGAAGTAGTCAGTGGGTTAGTGATTTAAAGTTGCTCTTTTGTTTATTAAGAATTTGTAAATACTTTTTATTAGCCTGACCAACCACTAAAACCTTTGCAAACAAGATTGGGATCAATTGACACTTTGGTAAGTACTAATCAGTTTCCAATACATTTGTACAGTATGTAAGTAGATATATAGATCTAAAGTTTCCACTTATATGTGTCTATTATGGCATTTATTTTGGTTGCAGTATCCTTAGGCCTTTTTCCATAATGCTTTTCATTTGTTTTGCATGACAGCTCTTAATGCTTAAAGGCAAACTTAACCTAAGTCGGCCTCCTATCAGTGGATTATTTTTAGAGTCCTATCATTGATACTCATAAATATGGCTACCCTCGGGAGTGATTCTAATAAAAATTAAATACTAAGGTCAATCCAAATCCATTTAAAAGAATTACCCTACATTATCCCACTATCCTGTATAATGTCATGTTCTTAAGCACTCTCTTAGGCGTTTGTTGAAATAGTTGTACATTTTTCTATCTGCTAGTTATGAAAATAAAAAAAGTAGTTTGCATTTTTTTTCGAACAGAAAAAAAAATCTGAGCAAAATGATTTATGGGGCATTAAACTGACATAACTTAAAATCTGCAGTACAAACACATACCAACAACCCAGAGGCTTAGCCTCTCCTGCGCATCCAAGATTTGTGCACTACAATTTGTGCTATTAAAAAGCTGCAATGCTTGAATCTAATGTAATGCAGGATTGTGGCAGCGAGAAGGGTAAAATGATGATGCAGTAATGATTCATGGCTCTAAGCCTGAGGTGTCTCTTTCATCTCTGTGCCAAGTAATCAATTACTTTCTGCTGGCATAGTGCGGGCTGACTGATAACATATAGTTTTGGGGAAGTGTGCTATTGTAAAATGAGAGCTAGAAAAGACATCATGTTGGACAATGAAATCATGGAGTTCTAATGCAGAATTCATAGAATGCTAAAGAGATCCTAAATATTGCTTTTCATCATCTGACTAACATGGGCTAAAATGTTCTTCCATCAATTTTTTTGACTTACTATTCGGACAAAAATGACTTACATGAGACTACAAGAGATATATAGAACATCTTATAAGATGCTCATAGTCATAAAGCAACATAAAAAGTGTACCTCCGCTTGTTGAGAAGATAGATCATCTTCAGGTAAGATATATGCATTTATGCATTGAAAGGATTTAGCAATCCTGAGTTATTACCATTTCTGGTGGGGTTCATTAACAGAGTAAAGAACACCCATAAGGGTTTACTTATTAAAAATCAGCAGATCAAGTTGAAAAAACTTATATTCTTGTACTTCTTTTTGTTTATATATCATAGAAAAAAGTCCAAAAATTTATCCTGAGAGATAACACAAAGTTATTTGATTCAATGCTTTATATCTGTGTGCTTTGGGAATGTCCCTGCATTTCCTTATATTGGAGTCAAGCAGTGCCATGTGTTAAGACAGCCCATCCAGTGTAGCTTAGCATTTCAAAAATAGGGCCTGCACCATTTTTGGTTCTTGGTGTGCTAGCTTTGTCAATTGAGTGGGCATAGTGAACCAGACCTTCCAATTCAGTAAGCAATCTAAAAATGATTTTGTAAAACAAACAGCTTTTTCTTCAGTATAGAAAAAAGAAAGAATTTGCAAAAAAGTTTAGTAAAACGTAACACCATACTGACTTAAATTGAGATTGCAAGTCTTTCAAAAACACAACCATGAACATAGGAGAAAACATGACGTTATCTATTACTGTACTGGGAAGTTCTTTGGTTGTTGGATTATGTCTATACCTAACCTATATAAAAGTCAGTTTACTTTTTAATTATATATCATGATATACAAACCTGTGAAAACCACACGAAAATCTTAGTTATATACTGTAGGTCACCTTCACCTAACTAAATAAAAGCTGAAATTATGTGTCTTTTACACATAATTTGCATCTATAGCTCAATAATATTGTTATAATTAAATGACACTCTGGTCATATTTGCATATTGAACAATGGTCACAATGGTCACAATGGACACTCTGGTCATATTTGCTCTTAGAACAATATATGTAAAAAATAAGACATCACCGATGAAACACCAACATATACATTTTCTTATATATTAAGGATTTGTGTATTCAATAATACATGCCTTGCCCAGCATCCTGAAGGATTTATTATGTTAAATTATGTTGATTAGAGGGGGGAAAAAAGCTACTTCTTGAGATTCAAAAGCAACATTTTAATACATTCCTACATCAAAAGTCAGTTTTTTTAAGCCTAAATAATTTTGAATGATTTATGATTTAAATAGCTTGATTGGCACTTTACTTACAGAGGCCATTTCTCAGTACAATTTTGATGAACAAGTTATCATCAGGAACAAAGCATATTTAGTTGAAAATTAACAAATGGAAAAATTGTTTAGATGGTTTGAAAATAGATTTATTTGAATTCCTAGCTATATTTTTAATCAAGGTGCAATTTCACAGAAAAAAGGTCACAGAAAATTGTATTATATATGTTCAGCTATACAAACTTAATAGGACTAAAAACACTATTTACATTGAAAAGAAAAAGGTTTTGGAAAACTGAGAAATGTTCATGTAAAAATGTACACTTACAATATTTTTACAAGATTTTAAAGTTGCGTCTGATGGCATCATAGATCCATTTTGCCCTGTCCTACCTAGGTGCTGCAGAGACTGCAGCATTTTCCAGCATTATCAAGAGCAGGGAGTTAATTGTAGAACATTTACTTCAGAAATGGTGTCATGCAAAAAGTTTGCTGCATAGGCAATACCATAACATCCACAAGCCATCTGGTATCAAATTGAATAACAAGCTCCTGGCTTTTAAAGACATGTTTTTAGTGGTTTACAGCTATTGTACCCATCTTCTTTTTATCAAGAGGTTGGTTTACCATGTGTGCAAAAACAGAAAAACTGCCCAGTATTGAAGAGTTGACAAATTATCATACCCTTTCTTACCAGAGGTTGGACTAAGTCATCACCCTTCAAGTCCAAGTAGAGTCCCAAGCTATTGACATCAAGTCCCAAGTCAAGTCTCAAGTCACCAAGAATTCTTCCAAGTCAAGTCACTTCACCTATCCCCCTCTGATCCTGTTCTTGAGCCACAGTTACACAGTTACACAGCCCCCCCCCCCTTCACCTGTCAGAGGAGAATGCAAAAAAAAAAAAAGGTGGAGAGGAAGGCAGTGTTATGTTACAGAACACTCACTGCCTTCCTCCCCATCATTCTTGCATTCTAAGTTTTCTCCTGTTGAAAGTTGCTGGGGAAAACCCTGAGTGGGGTTGCAAGTTGTTCATCAGGTGACTTAATTCGGACTTGAGTTCAAGTCGCACGACTCAAGTTCCAACCTCTGTTTCTTACCTGGCTAATGCTTAAAGGGGGCATATGGGAGGTACACATTCTAAACAAAAATAAAAAAAAATAAAAATGACTTGTTAAATTCTCCTAGATGCCAGGTTAACTATGGCTTAATACAATTTAATTGAATTATGACCAATGATAAGTTAACCTGTACTCTCAACAATACTCGTCTCAAATTTGATACTATGGTGTCGGTTACACCTATCCCCCCTGTTTTGATTTGGTTTTGTATTTTTCATTGGACCTATTTCTTTTATTATACATTATTACCGTCACATTATTATATGTTATCACTTTTATTGTTAGTCTGCCCCTGAATTAAGGTATGTTTGTCAGTATTCAGCCTTTTTTTACTATACTTTGGTTCCCAATACTTGATGCGGTACAATATATTTTTGTTAACCTTATCCCATTCCTGTTGTCCTTCCCTTTTTTAAAAAACTAATTAAAAACCTCTGAATTACAAAAATAAAAAATAAGAGACACATTTTGTCCAGTATATTTATGTTATAGATGTTAAGTGGTTTACCCTCTTGGGTAGCCTATAAATTTACTGTATATATGAACAAATTAAAAGTTTTAGACTTTTGATTATTTATGTTAGATTCATTACATTTACATTTATATCTAAAAATCTTTAGATAGACAATAAAGTTGCTTTGTAATTTGACTCTGCATTTGATTGTTTTCTGTACATGATTGCTTTTGCCAGGTTTTACAACAAATGCGGAGATAAGAAGAGGCAGTGTGATTAGACTTCCTATCCTATTTAAAGTGATTCTCATTTACAAATAAAAGTTCCTGGTACATGGAGTATACAGTTTGTGTACATTTTATCAGTAATGTGCATTAATGATCAAATTAAAAAAAAACAGATGCCTTCACCATGAATTTCTAATGTACCATCTTAATATTTTCATATTGCTCTAAATTTATTTTTTATATTAGGAAAATGTACCAAGTGGCAAAGTCATTAACATAATGTCAGAAATGTGTTTTCAAGGTTTAAAAATATATATCAATTTATGAAAATTTAAGTATTAGAAGATCCTGGAGGCTTAAGAGATCTGCAATTTACATTTTAGTTTATAAAAGTTTTTTCAAGTCTGCTCTTTAGCAATGTGAACAACTTGAAAAAAGTACAAACTATTAATGAAATGCATAATAAACGTCCTTAAAACAAGAAGAGTAATTTACATTATGGGGAACCAAAAATAAAGCCAAATATTCTTTCAAAATTGTCTCAAAGCTTTTATATCAATGAACAATCAAACTTACAACTGTATTTTCTGAATTCTGTTTTTTACATGACTATTACACATCAAACTAAGTACCCTGAAAAGATAAAGTTTTGTAGGAATAAAAAAAATATGTAATAAAGCATAAGGTGTTTTAATGCATTCAAATTGAGATATATGCTTCTATTATGTGAAGGGGTAAAAAAGGAACTTACAAAAGGAAGTTGATTGTATTGAGTTTTTTTACGAAATTGATAAATGGATCTAGTAAAACAAATTAGCAAAAGGAAGAAAGTTTTTCTTTTTTTGCTTTAATCTACAGTGAATTTTGTTTGACACATAATTGCCTAATAGTTATGTTATTGCCATTTTTTCCTTAAAAGTGTGTGTGTGTGTATATGTATATATATATATATATATATATATATATACATACATATATATTCACACTAGTTTTTAATTCACACAAAGCTTTCAATTCACACTACACAACCAACATCTGAATGGAAGATTGCCTCTCTATTCCCATGACAAATTTAAAACAGCCCCAGAGTCCTTGCTGGGGATGCTGAGAAAGATACATCTCAGGTGGAGGTTGCACGGCAAAAGGAAAGCAGGAGATGTTGTGAGATGCTAAGAGGGCAGACGTCCAATTCCTTGATGTCCTTTGCTACTGCAAACGATGCCACTGGATCGAAATAACAGGATGTGATATTGTTACCACTCTGCCCGCAGATGATCTGTTCAGCACCCTGCAGCATCCTCTGCTTCCCTTTAGCAGTGCAAAGATGTGCCTTTTTAGCATCCCCCGCACTTTATCTGAGGCTGTGCTCAGCTGAAGGGTATTTTGGGAAATGCGAGCAGCCATTGAGTAGTTCCTTGTTCCAACTTTGTGCTGCTTTTGACTGCTAGCTGTATTTATACCTCCCTGATTCCCGGCTCTGGTTGCTGGATCCTCAGCCTTGTTACACACTTTTGTGCCCTTTTTGATTCCTGACATATGCCTGTACCTGGATTACGCTTGTCTGCAACTTGCCGTGACTAGTGCCTGTACCTAGATTACGCTTGTCTGCCGCCTGCTCTGTCCATTAGTCCACCTGGACTGTACCTCCTCCTGTCATCTATCTGAGTACCTGATCTGCGCTGTCCCTACATCGGAGCCCTCTTTGGGAAGAGCCTGGGGGTCATGACCTGGTGTTCTCTCCGCAGCAAAGTAGTCCGGTGGCAATTAGTGTCACCGACCCATCATCCCTTGTGGGGTGCTTTGGTGAGGACCGGAAGACACTGAGACTCTGCGCCCCAAGTAAATCCGTGTCACCTGCCAGGGGGCTAACAGATTTATTGTGCCACACAGGATCGCTGGCTAGATAAGCATCACCTAACACATATACATAACACAAAAAATTGTTCTATTTCTAAAAGCAGTACTTATTTTGGCCACAGAACACTCAGGTTGTGTATGGAGTCAGTGGTGTTCCCTGCATACTGAAGACATCACAATAATAGATTTGACTACTTCTGGTCCTGGTTATTAATTATTATTATTAATATTATTATTAATGTGCATTTTGCTATTTTTGGATTTATTTACCTTTGGTCTTAAACAAGATACATTATTTATTGATAAGCGTCTTGGGGCTGTGTTAGATGCAACAGATGTCTAAAGATTAACCGAAAACTCTAAAGCAGTGTTTACAAACAGACTTTCCTTTCAAGTAGTCTTTGAACTTGATGTAAATTGGAACATTTCTTTGGTGTCAGCTTACACTGTCTTCCAGTGATCTCGAGATACAGCATGTAAATAATATAAGTAAAACATGAATATGTATTTTAAACTATAGTTAAAACAACATAATTTAAGGTAAATCTAAAACAGAATCCTTACAGCTTAATTCAAACTGCAACAATATTTCCCAAAAGCATTCTTATAAGGTTTATTGCAGATAGGCAAATCATTCTGAATCAGGCAGACATATTCAGATATTGAGACTGCAAATAGAGTGAAATTGTGATGTGCAAAGAGAAATGGAGAATGAGAGAGCATATACTTGCATATCATACACCATATAATACACCTGCAGTAAATGTATTTATTTCTATAATACATTTCTACAATGTTGATAAAAAAAATATACAGGATAACAAAATCAACTACTACGGCAAGTTGTGTGGGACATACGTTCTCCTTTATAGGTATATAGACTTGACCAGGTTATAAAATAAAAAAGAAGCTTGCTGATAAAGATTAAAGCCAGTCCTAAAATTTGTATGTCTTTGGATCTTTTAATTCCTGCTCCAAGACAGATAGTGAAAAGTCAAACACACTGCACAAATGGCATTTCAAACTCCCATATAGGATTAGGCCCATTTTATTATTGCCAATACAGGAGGAACATATACATGTTTTTTTTTTTTCCTCACAGGTAAACACTGTCATCACCAGTAAAAATAATACAAAATTTAGCCAGGTGTTTCAAAGCCCTCTTCAATCCCTGGACTAGGGGAGGAATGGAGTATTTGGCCCACCCATTCCATCCAAAACTCTTTGCGCCTGAATCCCACATAAAGATCTGCAAATTTGTATCCATAAGATATTGAATCACAATTCAAATAATTATATATTACTTAGGGCAAAGAGAAAATGTTCCCTAGATTTCTTGTTATTTAAAGGGACAGAATAAGAACAATTTTCTAACTTTACCTGCATAATTTTAATGTTTCCCTGATCTCTGTTATCAATTTACCCACTATTTGTTACAGGTTTTAATGTTCCAAAAAGACAATATGGCGCACAATGACCCTTGCTGTACTATCTGTGACACAGCTACCTCTATAGACCAGTACACCACAGATTTTCCTTTCATTTGTTACCAATGGCAATTTCATTACCACTCTGTTGACCTGACAGCAAAGAACTCCAGGCTTATGGACATTTTGTATCTGGCTTGCACATGTAGTCCTCTAAATTCTTTGACTTAAAGGACCTGATTTATTAAAGCTTTCCAAGGCTGACGAAAGAGGATACACTTTCATCAGTGAACCTAGATGATCCAGCAAACCTGAAGTGGATTTCGTAAAGTAATTTGCAATTTGTTAGCATATATTTTCAATCCTGGACCAGATCAATTCCAGGTTTTGTGGATCACCCAGCTTCACTGAGAAAAGTGTATGCTCTCCAGCCTTGGGGAGCTTTAATAAATTAGCCCAAAGAGTCAGCTCTGCAGGCAATCAGAACAAATGTCTTTTTCTTCATATGTAGATTTTCCCATACACAGTTTAACTCTGGGAAGGACCCCTCTCAGCTCTTTAGGTCTTACTTCTTTATTTTTCTTGTTGAAAACTTATAACTTATAACTCTTTTAACAATACACAGTCAATAAACCATTTTGATGCTGGTGTGACTTTCTTTTAAAGGGAGGCTTACACCTACTGACACTGGGGAAAATGGATCGCAAAGGAAGGTGATTGAAACTTTTTGAACAACCCCCGTGTGTTTGTATGTGTATATTATGCATGCATTATAATTTGCCATCTGGTATATTTTTTTGTTTTTCTGCGCACACTTGGATCTCAGTGCCATAACGTCCCACCCTTCTCTCCCAAAGTGAACCCGTGCCTAGACATTTATATATAGAGGGAAAGTAACAAAAGCACAAAAAATCAAACCTCATTCATTTCTATATTTGCAATTTCTGGAGAAAAATTGTTTTCAAGTTTAGTGAAATCTTTGCTAGATTTGTATGAGAACACAATCTCGGCAGCCCTCTAATATAAACAGATTATATTTTTTTAAAATGTTTGAAGCTGAAAGTTTGTGTTGGTTGAATAAGCCTCTATTTAGCTCACTGACAGTTCACCCAGATTGACCCCAATGTCTGAGTTGATTCGTAGCTGAATTTAAATTCAATTGAAGTCAATGACAGAGGAAAGTTCAAGCAATGCCACATTGCATAAGGCTCAGCCAATCCTCCAAATTTGCTGAGCCGCATTAATCCTGTCATTGAAAGGTATAGCACAGCTCAGCCATTTAGACCAGTGGACTGTGACAGTTGTCATAGTTCACCGACCAAATTAGCTTAGCCTTACTACATATGTCATTGACAGGTATAGTATTTGGCCCTAGGAGCCATAAGTTATAACTGTCACTAAGTATAGCTTACAGCTCATGCAAAATATGATTGTCAGTGTTCGACTTTATTCATTTTGACCTGAATTACCAAAGCTCAGGTTGAATTCGGGACAAACCTGAAGTCGATCACCAAACCAACTGCTCGTAACTGAACTCCAGAGTGTTCATTGTGGTCTTGATAAGACATAACTGCACAATAAAAGCAGTTACAATGCTCAGCTCATGATCTCTGTATAAAAGTGCACTGTAATAGCCCGCCTATTCAGGGCAATTTGTTGTTTTGGTAAATTGTTTTCTGATTATAAATGCATTTTTCATTTTAATAAGTCCCTTAAGTATAGAACAATTAACCAAACCAATCCAAAGTAATCAGATAATTATCAGACTTTCAATTGACTCCAGCTGACAACCCAATTTTCACCACAGTGAAATAGTCCAAGTTGGCTACTCCAAAACGCCAGATGATTGTATATTGAAATAAGTAGAAAAAAGCTTTGATATGTGTGTCTCTTGTTTTATATTGTACACCTACAACTTTTTTTTTATTATAACCGGCTTTTATATATAAAGTACAAACATATTATGCAGCACTGTTCAATAATTAGGAGATGCTCATCACAAGTTATGATGCTGCATACAGGCGATGAGACAGGAGAAGAAAGGAAACCCTACTCAAACAAGGTTACAACCCTAAAAGTGAGGAACCTTAGTATACATTAGGCAGAGGAAATGGAATTGTGGCCAATATAAAAGCGTTTAAGAGGCAGAAGAAAATAGGCAAAGTAGGGCAGGCCTAATGGAATGGGGCAGCCCTTTAGAAGTCATACAGCCATGAATTGGAAAAGGTTATGGGTTCCAGACTGAAGGCTTCACAGGAAATTAGTATCAATGGCAATGATTTTAACTGTTACAACACCTATTGACACAGTGCTGTGTTATTATTACATGCCTACACATTTTTTTCTTATCAGGGCTTCCTTCCCACCAGGACAACTCATAGTTGCCAACCTGATCATCTTGGCAAAGAAAGGTAGGCATTAGAGTAATGAAAGAACATGGAAAAAGCATTGAAAATCTCCAGGAACTGAAAATAATCCAAACTCCTCTAGGGAAACTGTAAAAACTTCCTTAGTTTATTGGCCAGCTTACAAAATGTGGGTTAATCCTTTTACATCCCACATGATCTAAATGTATCTGATTGATTGTGTTGGTTGATTCAAAGTAGTAAAATAATTAGAATAATACATTAACCCAATGATTGATTTTGGCTTAAATTGAATAATTTCTGTCCTATTCATTACTGTAAGAAAAATTGGAGATAATAAAATGTTCAAAGGTTATTCCATTCAATGTTTTTATTCTCAATATATTTAGTAAATTTAGGAATATATGTCCAAATAAAAAGTTATTTTATATACAAAATCCCAGACTGTCATCTCTGTATTTGAATTTTGGTACTGTTTTATAATTTCACTAATGTATCATTTAAGTCAGTTTCATTAGTGCATGAAAGTGTGCCCATATTTTATGCTGTCATCTAGCCAGAGGTAAGTATGGTATTAGCTTTCGGGATTAGATTAAGTGCTAACTGGTTGAAAGGTCTGAAGATTGCTTGCTTGTGTTGGCTTTGTGCAATGCATTTTACAAATAATAAAGCTTTGTTGAACTTGTAGAGTACTACAAGCCCTGTTAATAAATCTTTTTGAACACAGCTCAATGGTTATCTTCTTAAAATATTTTAGAAATATTTTCTCAGGAGCAGAGAACACTGCATTTTTCTGTATAACAGACTGTACACAATGTGGATATCTATGGCATATGAGCATTATTTGATGATATAAAATTGCAGCATTAAAGTGCTTTGAACACTCATATTCCAAACTCTCTGTCGGGATAAAATCCACATGAATGGTGGTAGGTTATTCTATTACACTGAATGCAAGGCAACAAAAGCTGAAAGTAGTATTTTATTAGGTTTATGAATACAAATAGATTGACAAAATAAAAGGCACTGAAGTATACCCGCAACATATGTTATCTTTTGTAGTCTTTGTTTTTACATTCATAAAAAATGAAGATAGGAAAAAAAACATAAAAGGTTGGCATCGACATAAAATCTGTGGAGGTACAGACCAAAGATACCTTAAATATTAAATAATAATAATAAATAAATAAATATTAAACTATTAAAATTATCACATTATAAAGTGATGGCTGTAAGCAATTATTGACTTGATTGGTGCCATTTTATTAATAACTGCCACCATCTTATTATTATGATAGTTGGAAGCGTCCTTGTTGCAGGGGAGTAGCTGGGGCTGATACTGGCAACTGGTTGGGAGGGCTCGCAGATGGTCTGGGATGATGAGCAATTCCTGTGTAATAATGTATATAAACTGTAGCTTTTCAACAATAAAATTGTAATAGTTAACCATTCACTTTGTGTGGAGTGGTCTCTGTTGTCGGGTTGGCGCTAACTCAGATCTCCTCTCTGCAAGATAGAAGTCGTCACAATGCCTAACAATACCGACAGGGGCTAAAATAACAGGTGATAGTGACAAAGTTTGTTTATCAGGTACTTTGGCTGGGGTGAAAATCTAAAAGAATATATATTTTTTTTTTTAATAAGGAAAGTGCAGTAAACATGTGTCTCCCAATCTATAAAGGCCATCTGAAAAATGTTTTGGTAAAGGATAAAGGGGGGGAAAAAAAAAGTGTTTATAACCCCCTTTTTTCCCCCTTTAACAAAACCTAGTCATTCATCCTTGCCTCCGTCCCGACTGGTCCTAAAGGTGGGACATCACTGGAGGAAAGGGCCTCATCTCAACAATGTAACCCCCCTGTGTTTGCATATGTAGGGTCTGCGTATGGGGAGATTTTTTGAAATCTGGAAACCCCCATAAGTAAGGGTGTCTCCAGATAACCACAAACTCTTCAGCCATCCTGATTAGCTGGGCCAATGCAAGGCCTGTGCAGGTTCACAGAAGTTCATTCATTCCCAGCAGAGGAAGTCGGGATTACCAGGTAACCTGGCAACCAAAGCTGATGTTGCTTATGTGTAGCATAGCTTAGATTTCCAATGCCATTGAGAAGGCAGCAGAAATTTTTGCAGAAGGAACATCCCCTGTGCCTTTAGTTCCACTTTGATTATTTCCAGAAAGGGTATACCAAGCCCTAGAAATAAAGATATCACTCTGTAGGAAACATGTCTTTACTTTACCACCTAACATTTTTAACTAATGTTTACTTATGCAGGGTCTAGCAGTCCAAATAGGATCCAGTGAAGACTCAGCTACACAAAATCCTACATTTTCATTAGTAAAGCCGGGTGATCCAACAAACCTGGATTGGATTTCTTTAAAAGTAATTTACTATTTGTTAGCAAATGTTTTCAATTCAGGACCAGATCCATTCCACCTTTGCGGTCTCACACAGGTTCACTGATGAAAGTGTATTCTCTCCAGCCTTGGAGAACAAACTTCAGGGACAAAAAGAGTGGATACAGTTATTTTGAAGCGCATAACCGCAAATTTACTTACAGTTTAAATGTTGTTGATGTACAGCTAACAAACCCAGCATTTTGCTGCTTCAAGCCCTGCCACTTAGGGATGAACGAGAATGCCTCGCAAAATTTTTTTCAAACTTCCGATGAGTCTGTGAAATTTCGGCGAACTGATTTCCGGTTCCAGGAAGTTCCAGGAAATGATTACAGGAGGATTCCCTGGCAATTCCTTTCCTCAGCCAATCAGAGAGCACTAGAGGTTTTAAATGGGGAGACTTGTCCCCATTTAACCTCTAGTGCTGGGGATCGCACACTGAGCTGATCAATGCAGCCGTGGCTTTTTTTAGAATTTTTTTAATGGAAATTTGATTTCGATTGGTGAATTTACTTTAATTACTTTAATTACTTTACTTTAATTTTAGACAAATTCCATATAGGCCATTTTTATGATTAACAACCTCACAGCTCAATAGAAATGTGCCAATGACAGGAGTGGGCAAGCTTTGGTATCAGAATCTGAAATTCAACTGTGACCAAAAAAGCTGCAAATTCCAGGCTTCTAATTCACAGACTTAGATTTAGCAGAATACTATTTAAAAAATCCAAAGATTAAAAACAAGTACAGGAAATGAAGAGGTAATATCTTTTTTATTATGGTTCACCTTAATGTTTTATAGGTGTGGTTTCTCCATGATTTCATTAAAACAAATATATATATTTGGAATAATTTACAAACAGCATTTTTGTCTTTACTGAATGCAATTTTATGTTTATGTGTGTCACTTAAGATACCACACTGCAGATTTTCTCTCCTTTTTTTTATAAACACTATTCAAGTGTATCTGAAATTCACATAAGCCAATAAAATAATTGTTGGACCAAATCTAGTTGTTATTCTATGGGGACAGATATTGTTCTATTCATCAGAATTTAATTGTGCACAAAATGTGCCCATTTGTATTCAAATGAAGCCTCTGACATCAATCTGCAGACTTTCAGAATCCTGAAATAGTCTTTAGTAGCAGGATCAGCGTCACAATTATTCGAGTCAGCTTGGACTTAAAATCCCAGTTGATCTGCTCATCTCCCTATAAGTTATTGTGTTCCTTTTATTTGAGCAAATGGATTGCTAAAACCTATGGCACCTTTGAGGGAAATATGAAGATAATTGTATTGTGTAAAAATGTCTTACTGGCACATGTCTACAAACCAGTGAATCCTGCTTAGTGATTTTACATTATGATAAGAAGCGTCTCTTAAACATTACCATCTGGCAAAGTGTATTTCTGTTTACTATTGCACATCAATAATGTTTCTGCAATGGTCTTGGGAACTCATTAATTGTGCAGTTAACTGTTGTGGCAATACAATACCAGATGTTTACAAAAAGTTTCTGTGAACTTTTTTTTAAAAAAATGAAAACTGTATTTTATTTTTTAATGACTGTTATGTTTGCTTTATCTAGTACAATTAATTGACATTTTCCGGAGTGGCAGCTAAAACCAACCATTTATGAATGAGCAACTCTCAGATTTGATCATGTCAGCCTAGCATGTAATAGACAAAGTTCAGAATCTATACCCTCCGAGAAATTATGTTTGTAATGCCAGTGTAATATCATGTTTATATCTGGAAATAATGATAATATCGAACTTGTGTTAACCCAAAGTAATCAGTCCTAATAAGCTAATAATAGCTTGTATGAAATGTAAAATGTTAGTAGTGTAAAAGCACTGATTATAAAAAAAAAATTAAAAATAGTTTTTTGTTATTTTTTTTACTGTTTATTTTGGGGAGGGGCCCTCTCTTTCTTTCTGTACGGCTGCAGTGGTAAAGGCTAAAGGGTAAACCCACAGCCTACGTCACATATCCCAGGAGGCTTTGGGCTGCTCCTTCTGCACATGTGCAAAATCAGCAATGGATCATCAAGTGTCTTTCCTGGAGTGCAAAAAAACAAAAAAAAGGCCAGGTCCCACGCATTTTCATTACTAGGAAGACACATCACCTGATCTCATATCTGTGCAGTGCGAGATTGGGTGACGTGAGCAAAAGATCGCCATGTCCACTGTCCTGGAAAGAAGAAGTAAGAAAAGAAGTGTTTACTATGTATATGTTCCATTTTAAACAAAGGTTTTTCATATTATCAAAAATTCTAAGTAATTACTTTATAAATATTTTACCACTGGATTCATTTAACATACAGTGAATCCAATGTGAAAAAGTGTGTAACACACATATTTACAAACTGAAATCACAATTATTATCCCCACTGAAAACACCCATGATACATTTTAGCTTCTGTAGTCATTGAACTTTGTTCCTTAAAAAGTAAATAATTCAGGTTTGTCCAATTTACAGTTGACATGCTTTTAGTTTCATCCTCAGTGATCAGATCCAGGGATGGTTTGGGGAGGCCAATAAAACTCCTGATTAGCCCATATGAGGTTAAAAAAATGTCTTATCAGTACTTATATTCTAGAAGCATTCGTTTTTCTGATTTCCACAAATTTGGTAATAAATCCCTCATTAAAACTAAGCTTAAGATTTTAAGTACAGGTCCACTTTAAAGAACATTGCCCAATAAAGTGAACTTCCCATTTATTTAAAAGACTATTCGTTTATCAAGACAAATTGATTTCATTCACATAATAAAGTTAATTAGTTAAGTTAAAATCTAGAGCTGTAAATAAATATTTATTTTGCAGTACTCCTGTTGAAATCAAGCATTGCACAAAACTCTGCATGCAGAGTTCTACATGAGGTCTAAAGTACAAGGAGGAAGTGCTGCCCACAGCAATGATGTGATGTATTTTTATTTATACACTAAAACATCTAAATTAATTCTTTAAAACATCCAGCTATTTTTCTATTTTCAAATTAGTATCTATGTGGCGATAGTGAAGCTATTGCTGGTTAAACTTTTTTTCAAATCTTTTTTCTTGGCTTTAATACATGAAAGAATACCAAAACAATGTTTGTTCTGGGGCTGTGAGAGTCCAAATGATATCTGTGAAATTTTAAAGCAAAACACAGATAAAAATTCATGTTTTCAGATATTGGCAATGACATTCACTTTATATTCTACACATATTCTGTGCCATTTCTTGAAGGCCTGTCCCCAGACATTACACATGAATAACTAATAAGATCAGTTATTAGAAGTCGTTAAGGATAATAGAAATTTTCAGCTATGACCTTTGATTACATATTTTCATTTTTTTCCTTCTTTATCTTACTTTTCTGTCCCGGCAATTATTCTGAAATTAAAATAGAGAAGACAACAATGAATTGCCAAGCATGAATTATTAATACTTTTTGTTAAAAATTCTGCTTAGATGCACAATGAATAGCTAATGTTGCATTGATTTATCTTAACATTAGTTGTTTTAAATGTCTAAGCAGTGCTTTTGAATAAAATACTGTTAAATACCTGCAGACTGCTAAATTGGAATATTTTTGTTCAAGGTCAGCAATCTCTAAGTAAATGTACATGTATCTATTTCTTCAACAAAAAAAAAAAGAATGAAGGTGAAAGTATGGCGTTCCCACTGCAACCCAAGAGATCTACGGTTATCCTTTTCTGACCTGCGCTAGACAGATAACACAAGCACCATCTGGCTGGTGGAATCACACAAAAATCCCAAATGAACGCTTATCCTAAATCAGTTAAATGCATTCAAGGATCATCAAAACAAAAGGGGCTTGATCCATAAAGATAACATTTCATAATGAGCACTATATATGTTTTTTAATGTGGAAATGACAGTACCATGGCTGAAATAAAGATTATTATTATTATATTATTGTTTAACTCCTAGCTCAATTCACAAGCCTATACTGACACAGACAAAACTTTAGGTTTGGGATCTTTTGCTGCTCTAATTGGCTATGGTGGCATGAATGCCCAAATTGTACACTGAGCTGTACATGTGCAGTAAAGATGATTCTTACAGGAAAGTAAGAATCCTTCATTGCATTTAGGTTGTATGTCTATTGCATTGAAAAAACTGTCTGTTCAAAGATTTGTAGTTTCTATTTGAAGTTTCCACTTTGAGATGTTCATCATTTTCCTTAGAAAACAGCCTCAATTTGAGTAGAAAAGCCTGAAACCTGCATGCATGATGCAGAGAAAGACCTTTGCTCTCCATGAAGACTCAGTGATCTTTCTGCCAAGGTCCAACAACCCCCTACTGAGTCAAGGCTGAAGACTTCCATTAGCAAAGAGCATGAGGTTTTCCCACTGCTGCTACAAAAAGAGCAAATTAATTTATGCTTCTAAAGATTTGATGGTCCAATAAGCTATTTACATGAAGCAGTTTGCTACCTGAGCAATCAACAGCCTTGTGTTGCTGGGGCACTGGATTTAATTCCCATCATGGATAGTTCCACCAAATTGTCCTAACTTTCTCTTTAATTTCAGATCCCGGTACCCTGGAATGCTCATTATCAAACATCCAACGCTTAGTTATAATATACTAGCCCTGGGCTCCTTTGCCAGTACCTCGCCCCCTCTATAAGGTATCCAAAAAAAATGGGGATATATTGCCTATCTAGGACCCATCCCTGCAGTCCAGTACAGGGCAAACCAATAAAACTAGGCAGAAGAAAATGAGAGCAAAAGAGTAGTTCAGTGATTCAGTGCTGTGTAATATGTTGGCGCTATATAAATCCTGTTTATTATTATTATTATTATTATTATTATTATTAATAATATTAATAATAATATCCATTTTTGTTAAGGTTGTTTATAATTGGGAAACAAAGTTTGTTAAGTGCACAGAAGCAAACACAAACATCACTTATCATAATATAATGCAGTTAAATAAGTATATGTAATTATATACTGGGTAACAGGTTTAAGTTCCATAAAATCCTAACATCTTATCACTCTGTGGATCTCAAACATGCGCAATGACATATAGTTAGTGGGGGACAGTTTTCAGTTACCTAACCTACCCGTAATATCTTGGCTGTTGAAAGGCAAAGGGTTGTAGCCTTACATAAATTTGAATACCGTAACCATTCATGCTTAAAAAAAGACACTAACAACCAAGGAAGGCCAAAGAGAAAGTGAACCCTCCAATACACTTATTTGAAAACCTCCAAACCCATCCAAAAAGTGTAACAAAACCTATTATGGTGGAAACCATAATCCAACAAGAAAAAGTTGTTTTGTAAACATGGCCAAAAATGCGTAGCCATACTTTCAACAGCCAAAAACTCTACAATAGTTTTGGGGACAATTATGACATGACAATGTTCTGGTAACTCATTACATTGGCTGGTGGTCTTAAACCAATCTTTGTAATAGAATTTCATTGGGTTGCTATACCTTTTTTCTTTTGTGCCTTATTTTTCTTTTTGAATTTTAATGTTTGTATTGTGGATGTTTTGTTGTATTCACTAAAATACTGTTTTAATGAAAAACACTTGATTAAAAATAAAAAGGTACAAAAGCCTAATAAAAGCAAATCTCATGAATGAAAAGCAGTGCAGATGAGCTTTAGTAACATATATGCTGCAATGCTTTTTGTTAATGCCTTTGATTAATGGTATCACTTCACCTACATTATTAGAGCAGCACAGTAAGTTAATGGAGTGTATGTCCTCAATTACTGTATAATTAAATCACATTTGGCGAAAGAGTTTTAACTGCTGTGGCTGTCAGTCAGCATCAGTTTTAAAGTTTATGATCAGTGGTGAGTTTTTTTTTTGTTTGTGTTACAGTTCATTTAGTTTTTAAAAGGCAGTTGTTCAGCAGTGTGCCCAATGTTGAAATACAAGATTGTATCCCATGTTTTGTGCACTTCTATTTATAAAAGGCAATATTTAGTGATTAAAAATACAACCTATAACAATAATAAATAAATGTGAGTAAATGAGAGGAAAACCTTACATAAAAGTATTTAGAGTACCTAAAGTTAAGCCTGATACATCTGGTTATTGTCAGGTAATGATTTTCTGGGTCCTTTGGGGAGTAACAACAGTTTATAACTTTGTTTATTTTATAAGTAGTAGTTTGTTTTATAAGTAGCTATTTACAAAAACCGTGACAAAACAAGAGGAAAATTATTGGGAAGAGGGCAGTATTATCAATAAAGTGGGTCTGGCCATTTAAGAAACGTAAAAGGAGTATTTTATGCATGCCTGTGAGTATTGTTCTCATTTGTCACTTTTTAATAATAGTGCCTATGTATAAAGGCCAGTCAAAACTCAAAAAATACAAATACACAAGACTCTGATTTATAAGACCTGGAGAAACCAAAATTAGATTTACACTAAGTTTATTACTTAGGATATTTTGGCCAATATCTCTTTGCCTCCCTCTTAAAGGTATTTATACCCCTAATTGCAGACATCAATTTATAGGGTGAATTACTGCGTACAACATGGCAGTAAAACAATTCTTCCATGAGATGAAGAGTAACATACAGACGTCATCGAAATTAAAAGTAGACAAGCCCATATTGGTAAATATGTTTGTGAAGGCTCCATTGTGGACAGCTTCATTCCAGCCTTGTTATAGCTAATGATGTACATTTTGTCTGCTTTTGCACAATCGGACGTGTGTGCTGTGTTCAACCTCATGAGTACCTATCCCCTGCCTAACACAATGTTATATACAGATCTGCCTGTTCAGTTTGTTCTTTGATGCTCAGCAAACCTGAACATAGCCCTGAACTTATTTGGCTGACTGCAAAAATTCTTTGTGATTTACCTGAATTTACACCATTGAATGATATGCTTACCCATAAATATCTATTATTTTTGTACTGTTATGTGTTTTCAATAAAATAATGTGTGTAAAATTGATTTTTTTCTGTTTTTTTTTTTTAGTACTGTTTGTATGATTTCCCTTAGTTTGGTTCAAGGTCTGCTTGGCTGAACAAAGAAAAAAATCAGATTCAGAATATCTGAATCAGAACTGAATTATATCTTGCCAACCACATCTCTTTAACTGTAAACAGGCAGCAGGATCCTACACTTCTTCACTGCCTCCCAGCCACTTATAACTAGTGTAAATATCAGACAGTAAGCCTGTTATTTACTGTCGAGTGTTCAGTTAGTGTGTGTTCGATTGTGTTCAGTTAGTGGGTGTTCATTAGGGTCAGTTCTGCCTGTAAAATACTCATTGATATTTGTCTAGAAAATGGGCTCGATTTTTTTTTTTTTTAAAAGCTCTTCAAGATTGGAGAAGCTTGACTATCATAAGAGAACCTGGCCGATCCAGCAAACTTGGAATGGATTTCCTCAAAATCATTTGCAATTAGCTGGCAAATGTTTTTAGGCCTGGACCAGATCAAAGTTTGCTGGATCACCCAGCTTCTCCAATTAAAGTCTATTATCTCCAGTCTTGGAGAACGTCAATAAATCAAACCCAATCATTTTAGTGCCTGATACTTGTCCTAGTTCTGAGTTATCAGGAAGGCAGTGGAAGCCTGTACTTAATAATTTAAATCTTTATCAATTCCAAAAGAGCAATATTAATCAATATGCACTTGCTGCAGTAATAGTGAACAGCTTAGACCATATTTATACACTAAAATTACCTGGGATCCCCTACACTTTCTTTTGGCCATCAAAAACTGTTGACCAGTCAGAATACAAAGGTCATACAGAGCATTATGGTTTACAAGTTCACGAAAATTGATTGGGCATGACAAGCAGGATTTAATACGGGCCCAACATAAACTTAAACCTGAGTCTCTTGCCTACATTTAGCAATATTCAGAAAACCTCCTTGGCAACCCCAGAACTTTGAGTGCCTAAGGTTCTAAAACCTGGTTTTCTTCGAGTACTGATCCCCACACCGACATGTAGCCATGGTGTCCAGTGCATGAACATAACAGAATTTAGTATCCTTGTGTCAAATCCTAATAACTCTAAAACCGCCATACTTCAATTGCCAACTAAAATGTATTCCTATATAGTTGGAAAGACATTGCCCCTGATTCATCAAGCAGAATCGGATTATCGCTCGTGCATTCGTATTCGCGATCCGAAATTGTACGCCATCGCGCTATTCAGCAACTGAAAAAGCTCGCGGCCGGAGCCGCACATCTCCGGCAGCTTTACACCGGCGAGCTTGCATTAAAAGTCACTGTTCCCCTAAAAAATCATTCTTTCTAATGGCACACACATTACCCATAGCCCTAAAAAACTTAATTGGTAGATTCGTGCTCCCTATTGCTTATTATTGTGAAGGCAGGAATCCGGCTGGCAGTGAGGCGAGTGTACGCGCACACTCGAGTCCGGTAATCCGCGATCGATGGCCGCGCGTACTTTCGCGCTTCCAGCGAGCGCGCATTTTATTGATGAATCAGGGGCATTGGATCAGTCCTGTTACCATTTATATTATTCACCATGATTTGTGCCAGGAAACAATATATGTATCATTTATTTGCAAATAATATTAAAAATTGTTGCATACAACCCATTTTTTTTAAACTATCTTCCCAAGTACATGAGAAATATATGTTTACCGTGTTTTCTGAAAGTTTCATCTTTTATAAATAACGTTCTTACTGAGATTTGAAAATGTGACTTTATTTATTCTAACTCCTAATATTCATCCAAATCCAGTGAATGGTAATCCTTCAGTACACACAGATCATTACATTATCATTCCTACCTCTTGGCAGTTCTGCATTAATGCATTGTTATCATGTTCAAATCTCACTATGTGACCTCGCCTAGAATTACTTGAAAAACACTGCTCAGCAGTACAATGATTGATAGATGAAACCTCCTGGGATACTTTTATTTAACAGGATGCTTTAGTATTTTACACGGGAAGTTGAATGTCTGCAACAAAAGGAACCAGTTGTGGTTTTCTTGTACTTGCTGTGAAGATGAAGCATGAAAAACAGCGCTGTTAAATCTCCAATATATTTGAAACAATATGTGTTTGATTATGATGCTTGGAGCAAAAAATTTTCCTCACTGTGAAAGGCACACACAATATTCTTTTCACTACAAAGCAGAAAAACCAAATCAATAGTGGGACACAAAGATAGTTAAGCGTTGTGCTTCTTTATGACAATCTTTGATCATTTCACGTGCTGCATTATATTTTACACATGACTACTGTAAAGTTTTGACTCACTAAAAAATATTACAATTTCATGACCTAAGGGCCTTGACGCAAAACCTTGCAGTTCAGATTAGTGCTTTCTCTTGTTGATCAACTCAATTTTTATTCATCTCCATTTCATTTTAAAGAAGGGGTCAATAACACATAGAAATTTGCATTGTTTGTATACATGGCCATTCAATAAAAGTGACTAAGCTTAGATGTCCAGGTAAAAAACCAAACCCATCTACCCCACCATCCCAAAACTCCCTATTCGATGCCATAGAATGGAATGGAAAAGGAAGATGTACTTACCTAAACCCGCATTCCTCTTCAGGGCACCATGTTGTCCGTGCCTGTCTAGACTCTCTTTGTAGATGTCATTCTGACCCAGTCACAAAAGAATCTTGCTGTGGACAGCACAAATAAAGGTAAATAAAGCAAGAGATCATATGGATTTCTGGTAGTAAACAGAGATCTATGATCACATCCTTTAAATTTATATAATGAAAATTACTAACCCCATATGAAAAGGTAATAAAGAAGTGATTTTTGTGGTGACTTACACCAGAGTAGCAATGTTACAAAACTAATAATTTTAATAAAAAGTATACTAATTGTGGTGGATTTTAATAATAATGTAATGTATCAATATTAGGAATCACAATGTTCTATGTCAACCCATGTGGGGTTCGTTCCTGTGCCAACGCGTTTCGCAGATATCTGCTTTCTCGAGAGACATGTAGAGTAATTAGCAATTCAACGCATTGTAAATTATTGGATACTACCATTCAGTATACAATTACATCAAACCAAAGAGGGGAATATTAAAGAGAAATCAAATATACCTGAAAAATACCCCATAACTAACATGGTACCTGTATAGATATAAGTCACAGGACAATTTAAGGTGGATCCAAAAAATGGCTATTGAGTATCCCAACAGGACTATCCAATGGGTCAGAAATATCTTGAAACAATCGGTTACCTTGAAAACGTTTTGGATCAGGGACAAAACCCATATTGGTTTATCTATAGCATTGTGATTGTCAACATTGACACAATACACTGATATTAGGATCCACCACAAATTGTATACTTTTGAGAACTTTTTTTATTGACATGAGTTGTTATGATTTTAATAAGACTGCTACTCTTTATTTTGGTGTATCTTACCACAAAGGTCCCTTTTTTATCACCCTCATTGGGATTTGTATTTTCAGCACATATAAAGTGTCCACTACAGACAGTCACATGGACAAAGGACATTAACTAACAATAGCTACAGGTGCGTAAAAATAGGGTTTTTTTCCTGTTTTTTTATTGGTTGTTTTCAGAGGGGTAAAAGGGAGGTTGGGGGATTACCATGATATGATTACATATATGATGGTTTAGTACATTTTGCATTTAGTTTAATTTTTACTCATGTCGCCGCCAACCAGTGATAAGTTGAATTTAATAAACACTTTCAAATTAAAGTTACAGACTTTTCTAAATCTCAGCTTGGCTTAGAGAACAAGCCTCTTGGGTGAAAAAGATGCCTTGATAATTAGCTGAAGCTGTCAGTGTTAGCAGAGATGTAATTGTTTAAATGTTTCACTGTTAAATGGTCACAGGACTTTCTAGCTACATCTGGAATGCATGGTAATGGTGGTGGGGACAAGGAATTTCAGGAGGTTAGACCTATTCTGGGCTTGCAGAGCAGAATCTGCAAAGGATTCATACTTTAAAAAGTTTTCTATTTAGTTTAGGTGCATTTATTTACTTCTATTGCTACCAAAAGGATGGTGACCCTGTGTTTCATTTGTAACTGAGTTACACAAAACATACATTTATGAAAATATTGTTTTTGTATTGACAAATATTTTCTTTATTGTGAAAAAACAAAATACTAAAGTTGTTTTGTTTAAAATGAACTATTACTTTTTTCCCAGAGTCAGCAAACTATTTCTAGTCTAAAGGGTAGTTATGTAGGTGTCAACCCCAGCTAGATGTCATTCAGTTTGCTAAGGCTTGGGGTATCATAAGTGATTTCAACAGTTTTATTGTTTTTCTATTGTTTCCTTTATATTCAAACCTTCTGCATTGTTGGCTCAGTGTCATTGTTCAGGATAGATTTCTTCATAGTGACAATAGTAACAATGCCTATACGATGGGCCTGACTGACTCATAGGTGAACCTTGGTGATCTGGCAAACCTAGAATGGAATCCTAAAAATCATTTGATATCAGTGGGAAAATGTTTTAAATCCTTGACTAGATCCATTTCAGATTTGCTGGATCACCCGAATTCACTCATGATAGTCTGTCTTCCCCAGTCTTGGAGAGCGTAATTCTTTAATCATCTTAACATGGTAGAGCCTATATGAGATTTAAATGATTTAATTCAGATTTGCCCATTAAAAAACTAATTATGTATTACTACAAGGCTAGTAGTAATGTGGATACTGATACTTTTTCTCTGAACTCTCAAATTTTCGTGTAGCTAAACTCTCATCATGTTTAAAATGGGCTCTGACCACCATGGGGTTAGGTAGCAGTGTCTTTCCACTGTCAAGAAAAATAAGACTTCTAAGGACTCAACCATTCCTATATCTTATATTGTAATGCTTGATTTAAGACGCTTGAAAGACTTTCACTTTAAAGACAATGGTTTTCTAATAGCAAATGTTCCTGCTGGGCTTTGTAGAATATTTTTTCATTGTGTCTCGCTCTGCTTTATCCTTGCTAATCACTGTAAGAATATCAGGCTTCATGTAGATAATAGACTCCATTATGACTTTTGCTAGATATAAGCTTTAATCTGTTCTGCATTTGTCTTGCTGTTATTAGCAATCAGCTTTATATTTCATATTTTTGATGATCAAATTTCTCATTTTCAGGTTTTGTTGGGCTCTTTGTAGTATTTCTCTACAAGGCATTTTTTTCTTGTCCTCTACATCACGGTATATATTTTTCAAATGTATCCTTTCTTTTTTTTCTGTTTTTAATAATGCAAAAATCTAAAGGCTTGTTATTATGTATTTATTATTTAAAAGCTGACATAATTTTACGCCATAATCTCAAATGGCAAAATAATAATGGCCAATATATATGTGTGGAATAACTTTTTTCCCTTCATCCTTTTTTCCCTTCAGTCCTATTTTGTGGTAAATATCAGTTTTTATTATCAAATACTACTAAACTTGGCCCTATTAGTCTAAACTCATAAAAAGATGCAATACTGTATTTTTTGCTGTAGTGGCATTGTTGGTCATTATTGCATTGGCCCAAAAATGTGATGTACATCCACCAAATATGTGACTATATAGGTTGTATACCCCACACTATCAAAAATGATCCCTCTCATAGCTTGGGTTATCCCTAACTAAACTAAATAAACTAAATTGAAATGTTTTTATTGTTTTATTGAAAGATAATGTATTTTCTTCCGTTGAAATAATCACTGTAAATAAAATATTGTTTCTGTACTATAGTTGTAATTAGGGCTGAGCTAGCAAATTTATTAAATTCAGTCTCGCGGGTAATTGGGACGTTCTTACTTATCAAACATGTAGGCGTCCGGCACACCTGAAGCTTTTGTTAGACGAACGTAAACTCGTCGGGTGACACCAAAGTTTTGGGACCTGCAAGACCAATCAGGGGAGCAGAATGAAAATGCAGCCGTGCAGCTGTCAGCTCCTCTCCCCTGATTGCTGTTGCAGCCCTGTAATATGTGTTCCGGGATAGAGTTTCTCTATCTAGGAACACAGTGTGAGTCTCACTGGCTGCTCATGAATAAATGCAGCCGTGGGAAAAATCCTCAGATTTTTCCCATGGCCGCGTTTATTCATAAACACAAGCTGCATGACTCCTCTGAGAAAAGGAGTACCGCAGCTGCCCTGTAGTGCCTGGGGATCGCTCACTGAGAGGAGGATTCCCACGGCTGCATTTATGAATGCAGCCTCGGTAATCCTCTTATAGTGATTTCCTAGTTTTCCAATGGTTTTGCCAAATTCCGTGGACCCATCCGAACTTTGAGGAAATTTTTGTGAGAATGCCAGAAGCATTATCGCTCATCCCTATTTGTAATATATTTTGCTATTCTTAAAATATGAAAAATAACATATATTATGTTATAAATATGATCTCCATGGATGATGCCTTATCACAGGGGTGTCAAACTCTGGCCTGCAGACCAGGTCTGGCCCACAATCTCCTTTTTTTGGCCCCCAAACGGATTCTTAGAATGAATTGCAGCTGGCCCGCCGCTGCATTGAAATATCGCTGCTAGTACAATTCCCCGCATTACTCGCGTCTATAGACCAGCAGCCTCTCTGCTTCCAGCCACTCATAGCATTAAGACCCGCATTGGACTGTTTTCTTGACGCAGGGAATTTCCAGTTTCATGTTTGGCCCACTGTGTACACCCCTGCTTTATCACATTGGTGTTGATGAAAAGTAATTGGCATTATGTGTTTGAGTAACGTTTTTTGAGAAAACAAAAGGTTTACATGTTTAACTGCTGGCATCAGCAAAATTTTTATTAAGTGGTTTCTTTCTGAGGACAAAGCTATGGAAGCTCTTGCTTGTGGGCTTATTTTTTTTCCAGGGTGTATTTCTGGTGAGCCATGCTTTTTTTTTATAAAAATAAAATAGAAGATTGTGGAAAATGGTCAAATTAGAACACTGGAAAGTAGGCTGTTGGAACAGATTCGGAAAATCACTGATAGAACAGACTTTTGATTGTTCACTTATACTTTGTTATAGCACAATGAACATTTCTTCTTGGCTTATTGAATAATCCCACAAACACTTGTATACACCTCAGTTTTCCTGTAGCAGTGATTTTGTTGTTGCCAAGTTTAATTCACAGCACTGGGAATAGGAAGGGTCTCTAAGCTCTGCAAGAATGACATCTGCATATATATGCAGATAAGGCTTCACAAAAAAATGAAGTAAGCCAAAATAGCTTTGTCCTATTCTCTTTTACTCAGATTACATTTTCTGGCAGGTGCATTCTGTATAGGATTCAATGGACCCTATCAGGAAGCACTCTGCATGAATTGTATTCCCAAAGAAGTGAAGTAATGCAAAACAGTAACAGCACAGCAGCTGAAGTAATTCCTGTGTGTGCTTGTACCATATATTGAAATACATACACCACTATAAAATCCTATTTTAATATAGTATAAGTCATGTGTTTGTAGCAGGGAAAAGAATGTTAAATGATAATATGTTCTCTTGTAAAGCAGACTCAGGGCCATTGTATGATATAAACTGAGTATAGGAGAAAGTAATATAATATAGACTTGAATATAGATCTAAATAACTTCATTAGAAGCTCCACCATATATACTATAATTGATGATTCACTTTGATTTAGTCACATGGGGTCTAGGCAAATATACCTGTTTATTTTTGTACCTATAGCTATTGCATTTCCCCATTTTGTAGACTCGATATTTTTGACAACCCACTTTAATTTTTCCATCCTGTGATGAAAAAGTTCCTTTTGAAGTATGCAATTTATGCATAAACTTTATGAAGTTTCTTTTGAAGTATGCAATATAGAGTCATATAGATTATGGTTTTATGTCCCTGGGTTTTGTATTTTCTAAAACATCGGCATAGAATATGAAAGGCATCCTTTCTCTCATAATCAATATCAATGTTTCCAATTGTTTAAGGATTATTTGCATTTTGTAAAACTTTCATACATTCTAATAATGCTATATTACTGTTCAATATGTAAATATTAATAAATGGAATAGAATCAAATTAAGACAAAAGGTTTCAATTCAAGGAACCATATTGTAATCACTAAAATTAAAAATACGTATTTACAATTTTCTTTTTACAATCTAATTTCTATGTTGAGCCCATAACGGTCCTATGATTTACCCATGGAGGGCATGGAGGTTCACTTTACTTTTATTATTTCAGTAGCATATACTTTTCCTTTACCTATCTGTAACTATGTTTAAAAGTAAATGAAACACACAATGGCCATGATTTAGTAAAGCTCTCTGAAGCTGGAAAAGATAGACCATCATGCGAGAACCTGAGTAATCCAGCAAATCTATTATAGATCTGGTCTAGGACTGAAAACATTTGCCAAATAATAGCAAATGATTTCTAGAAATCCATTGCAGGTTTGCTGGATTACCCAGGTTCTTCCATTGTAGTCTGTCTTCTCCATTCCTGGAGAACTCTCAGGCCCATTATGTCTGGGTATGGGGGAGCATGTGACACATTCCCCTTCCTTAACTTTGACGGTGCTGGTGTTTAGTGTTTAGCTCATCACTGCCACACAGCAATTGAGAGAGAGCCTTAAGCACTTTATAAGCTCCAAGTCAATTTTACGTATTAAAAGAACTAGCAGAATAAAAGAATGTATGTGCTACTGAAATGGGGGGGTAAATGGGGTGCGCTTGTTACTTGTGTAGGCTGTATAGGCAAAGCATACATTTAGCTCTAAAATAGTAATTATTAATGTTTTGTCTTGTAACTTTGTGGACGCTTTATTTGAATGCAGTGGAAAAAATGGATTTACTTTAAATAAAGCATTTCCTTTTTAAAAATCTTCCCACGCAGTAAGGGAACCATTTGCTGAAATTATGCCTTTACATTGTACCCAACAGAATTTATTTTCTGCATTGTGTGTGTATAAAATTAAAGTTGAAAAGCCCAGTTGCATAAACCATAATGCTGACCTGGAACAATATAGGTCCCATATGTTTCCAATTGAACTAACAGCAGTGCGCTTTTAAATCTGGCAATAAGTTAACTGCTGTTATAATATTCTCGTAGTGTGTGTTTAGACTTTACTATCTTTAACTGGACTGGGTAATTTAAAGCTAATAAACATTTTTTATGCTCTGCTATCTTCTTCAAGCTACTGACACATGAAACAAGATGCATTTCAGATTGTGTGTAGTAACAGAAGTGTGACACTAATGTTCCCCTTTTAACCTCTTCATCATTTTAAGTTTTAAAACACTTCAAAAAGAACATTAGATTGTTAAATGAAGCAAAAAAGTAATTGTTTCAAACACATTCTAGTTCTAAGGTGCTGGTATTATTTCCACATTACCTGGGTTGGAGAATTTATGCTTTTCAATTGCAACGGTGGATTCTTCTTTTACTTGAAAAGTCATGATACCAATGTTAGCGCATTTCCATTTTCATCACAAAATTTTTAAATATTCCTAATAAAATCGATTCTACCCCAATTTTCACAAAGAAACCCCTGGTTCTAGACCTTTAGGACAGATGTAACTTTGGTAAAGATGGAAATAACTTGTAGGACTATAGCCTACTACAGGTGGATAAACCATTTATGAACTGATAAGCGTAAAATCCACCCAGGGGGATCTTCAAAAAATTAGTTTTTATGGGATTTAAAAGAATATTATATGATAAAAAATCATACAGGTGTAACTGTAAATATATGAATTAAAGGGCAGATGAATAAAAGGACCAGAAAACTTTTGCTAATAAGACATTACTTTTTTTTTTTTATTTTTCTGTTGTTATTCAGCATGAACCCACCAATCAGAAAGCACTGAAAAATTGTTAATATACACAATTATGTATATGTTGCTTGTGGGAAGATGCTACATTGGCAGTGGGTAGCAGTGCATGTACAGTAAGGTGGGCTGTAGTGGCGGTAGTTCAAAGATGAGCTACGTATTGATTGATATCTGGGATAGGTAAAAAAAATGTGGATAGGTAAAAAAAAGTTTTATCTAGTCTTACCATTCTCTAAGCTAAATGCCATCATCAAACAGGTTTAATATTAGAATTCCAGAGCTACAAACTGTTCAGTGCAGTGGTAACTGTTGCTTAGGGAGCATACAAAGTAGTTAAATGATGAACTAATGCCAGGTACAAATTTAGTGCATGAGTAAAAAGACATTACTGAATTTCCCCAAGCTTTCCCAAGCTGCGGTGACAATTTTTAGCCAAATTTGATAATGGTGGATAAAGGTGGGAAAATCAGCAACACTTTCCTGTTGCAAACACACAAAATAGCTTTCCTACAAAAGCAAAGGAGCTACAGAAATTCTTATTCTGAGATCTGCACACCATGAAACCAAGGGGGAAAATCATAAACTTTATTGCCTGTGAATAAGTCAAACTCACCAAAAATCAATGTTCTGGTGAAATGATCCCCATCTGATGATGCCATGACTGTTCCACAGACTCAAGCAATGATTGCCTATGCTCATGTTTTTCATAGAATAGGGGACGAAAAAACATATCAAGTATGATATTAAGCCCTTGGAACTGATGTTCATTCCAAGCCCCAAACATCCTAAATATTTTTCAGTGAGGGCTACAAAGGCATAGCTTGTCTAATTAACTTACTAAATAGTAATGCAAGTCCCTAATAGCAACTTTATAGTATTTTATAGGTTATTTTAGTAAATTGATGAGCTTACTTGATAACCCTAACAATGCGAACTATAATTCTGTATTATGTTGGAAGGTTTTACTTCTTGCTTAAAAGAAAAACTCAGTTTTTGTGAGTACCTTTTTTCTTTCATGTGCATGCACAGCTCAGAGCATCACTGAGTGCACAGAGATCAGGGCAGGTGGCAGGCAAAGTGTTGCCGGTAACCAAGGCAGAAGGAACCCCGTTCGGGCAACAGGCATGAAAGGGGTACAGGTAACCAAACATTAGGGAAAGTCCCAAAACACTATGTAACTGGTGCACCAACTACTAGCATAGCAGAAGATAATATAGCGTCTGGCCCTTTGGGTTGGTCCACGATAACAATTGTTAAAAGGTGGAAACTTGTGCACTTATTCCCTGGCATGCACATCCCCCCCCATCCCATACTTGGCAGGACATAGCAGAGAAAGACACACAGGGTCTGATTTATTAAAGCTCTCCAAGGCTGGAGCAGATACACTTTTACTAGTGAAGGTGGGTGATCCAGCCATTCTGGAATGGATTTCCTAAATGTCTTTTTGCTATTTGTTAGCAAATGTTTTGAATCTTAGACCAGATTCATTCCAGGTTTGCTGGATCACCAAGCTTCACTGATGAAAGTGTATCCTCTACAGCCTTGGAGAACAATTTGCACAGTATGAACAAAGAGCAACAACACTTTATATATGCCCATACTTACCTCTGTAACTACAAGCATGGAGTATAACTTCATTTTCAAAGTTCACAAAACATTTTTTCTCCTTTCTATGTAGACCTAAATGTTGTAAACCTGACAGACTTGAGTCGAAACTGCTGGTTGTCATACAATATGTGGACCAAGTCCATATACCTGAAACTGGTCATGCTAGTCTTTTTGGTCTATCACTTGGAAAAAAAAGCAACATTTACAATAAGCTAGAAGTAGAAACAGTTGCAGTCAAGTTATTCTTGCTGGGATTACATCAATACTTAACTACAGAATGTGACTTTATTAAAACTGAATAATAAAGAGCGGGTTCTTTAACCTCCCTAGCGGTTCATTTCTTTCTGGTTTTATATGTCTAAAAACAGTACATTGTTTTTCATGAAAATTTATTTTACAGTATAATTTAATAGTATGAGTATAATAACGTTTGAAACTCAAAATCACGTAAAAATAATAAATTGAATAAATTAAAAAATCCATATATTTAAAAAAAATATATATTTTTTTAAATACATATTATACTCATACAAATATATATACTGTAAAATAAATGTTCTTGAAAACAATGTACTGCTTTTACACATATAAATCAAATGTATTGCATTCAATACAGTTATTTTGTATTGAATGCAATACAAATGGATTTTTGAATTCCCCCCCCCCTCGCCCCACCGGCAACATACACACGCACGGACGTCACCGGAAGAAGAGAGATGAAGACGGAGATCGCGGCGATGGACAACGCGGGACGCCGGCGGATCGAGTAGGGCTGTATTTACTATTACCTCCCATAGGATTACCTACGCCGAGTGTGACTCAGGGTTACCACTTTTAGCAACTTTTTTCTACCCCGAGTCACACTCGGGGCTACCTCTAGGGAGGTTAATGTTTAAAATGTATAACACTACCATTGGTTCCACATTTAAAGTGTTTAAAGTTTAACTGTTTCCTGAGTGTGAACATTTATGTTTCATATATATTTAATAAGCAGTAAAGGGCTCTAAAACTAACTGACCTTTCTAGCTCCACTTATTTTAAAGCAATTCATCCTCCAAGATCTTTGGTATTTGATTACATTAGAAAGCTGAATGGTTGCAAAGATTTTCACTATAGAAAAAGAGGAAGACATTGAATTTATCAAACTTTTAAATTACCAGTATAACTCAAATGACACATGAACTTATATAGACAGTTCATAAAGAATAAATAGCACCAATTGCAGGTTATCATTTTTTTAATCTGGCACAAGATTAGTATTATTGCAGACATTTTTTTTTGGTTTACTTGAGTGCTTTGAATGTAAACTGAATTGGTGCCAGATTCCAAGAAGATAAATATATGCTGATGTTGTGGACTATAGATTTAACACAATAAGTGCTCTGCTGCCCTAGCCCTTGGAATATATATTAAACTATTGAACCGAATTAACCATTATGTCAGTCATTACTTTAAAATGGAATCTATCTGCCTGACTTAGAATCCTCCCAGTCACCTGCTTGAAGAATTAAATATTATTGATGATAGGAATACAAGAGTAATTTGAGTGATTGGTAGATTTTAACAATAGACCTTTAGTGGGCACTGAAACATTTGTTTTAATTTTAGCCTGTGTATTTGCTTACATAATGAAAAGTCTACAGACAAAATGAATAGATATGTAAATGCTTCAGGATTCTGCCAAATTCATATTAACTAAGGGCATATAATTCTGCAAATGACAGCCATTTTACCAGAAGTGCCATTAGAAGACACGTTAAACAGAATATTTAAGTTCTTCAACACATTAGCTAACCCTACAACTAACCTATCAGGGTATTCAGAGGGGACTAGAAGGATAATAATCTAATTGTTCCACTCAGGATAGCCAATTGTTTTGATATGTTGCTCTATTAATTGATAAATCCCATAAGAGATTTTGCCATGATTACCATTTCACTTTAAATTTTGTCAGAGTCATACAATTCCAGAATGTTCTATACTTTATTTCATTTGAGACTTGCAAACTTTTTCACTTTATAATGCTAAGGAAACTCAGACATTTAAGAAACAAATCAAATTAAATTAAGCACTTTATGCTGTTAACCTGCCACTGGAACTCATTAAAATGTCATTTTATGTTGATTTAGTAAAGTTGATATTACTTAAGACTTTGATCTCCTTACCATGTGTCTACACAGAGAGCAATGTAATTCTGTATCAACATCTGAGTCTCTAAAACATAAAACACTCACGATACTGCAGGTTCCTGTGGATTACAGCAGAAACTTCAATAAGATGAGTCAGAGCTGCAGTATTGGATTTCATGTTTGTCTACTCCGAAAAAAAGTTCTGTTAAAGAAAAAGTTATTAAAGTTCATAAATGGTATTTACTTTTATAAAATTATTAATAAAATTATTGAAGTTAGTGAATAAATGGCCTTGAAAAAACCTATATAGGTCATTCTAGTTCTGTAAACAAAAGCAAGTAGTTTGTTTTTGTTGTCCAGTGGTCGGTGACTTAGCACTTGAACCACTTCTGTCTTAATCAATATTTGTGCCATAAACATATTAGTAGCTTCTTGTGGTTGAACTTTCTCTTGTAATCAATGTAACATTTTGCAGTTTACTTGCCTTTTGGCATGGTATTTGCATTCTCGAGATCTCAATGAGTGTGAACATTTTCAACAAGCTGGACAGAACTTCAATTGTGTAAACCTAAGCTATCCAACATACAGCCAAATGGTAAGAAGGCAGCTTTCTAAGTGGGTCCCCCCAAAATAATCCTACACATACTTTCTGTTCCTGTGCACCCTCCTGCATGCCAGTTGCTGATATGTAAAGGTAAAAACAGGTGAGTGTGGGTCTACTAGGTGGTAATTACGAAAGCTACAAATTATAGTAAAACATAGGGCAACTAGATATTAAGTGACTGAGACTACTGGAGTCGTTAACTAGTTCCGGAGGTGTGACGTCAGGGTCCAGCCACTCGTACAGTACAGGGTGCATTCTGGAAAGCATCTGGTGAGCACTAGGGTGCTTTTTGGAAGGGATTTGTGCTCAATGGAAAAGGAAATTTATTAAAGGGCCATTAGTATTCAAAGAATCATGGTTTTTTTGCTCAGTACAGATTTTGGCTTGAAGAGGGAACCGATTAAAATGAGGGAAGGTAAGGGAGGCGAACTGTCTGTTACATTATATGTGAACTCCAAGCACTACAAACTGTTGACCTTCATTGGTTGTGCTATGTACTCCTGACATCTGCACTTTATGCATAGTAATGAAAGCATTTTTATGGGTACAAAAATGTGGCATTTGTGTGCTATTTTACAGTAAGTAATTATAGGCTCAATGGGCCTGATTTATCAAAGCTCTCCAAGGCTGAAGAAGATACTGTTTCCTAAGTGAACCTCGATGAACTAGCTAACTTGAAATGGATTTCCTAAAAGTTATTTGCTATTTGTTAGCAAATGTTTCCAATCCTGGACCAGATTCATTTCAGGTTTGCTGAATTACTCAGGTTCACTGATGAAAGTGTATCTTCTCCAGCCTTGGACAGCCTATGTATCTATGCGCCTGCATGCTTCTCCCATTGTTACTGCAATATTGCCATGATAGTACCTAATGCATTCCTCACAAGGTTCTGGGCTTGGTGGGAGGAAGGATTTGTGCTAAAGTCAATTCAGATTGAGAGGTATTGAACATTATTCAATAAACTAAGCTAAATTTGATTCTAATCATTGTATGTTATAGGACATTTTATTTACTGTTCTGATTTTGTTGTGTATGTTGTTAAGTATTCTGTGTCGAACTGATGAGATCACGAATATTGGTGATTTGTTTGTGAGTTTGGCTTCGATGAATGCAAATAATTGCATAGATAAAATTTTCTTTGCAGCTACCCAACAAGCTCTTCTAGAAGAAAATGGTGAAAATCCTGGAGAAATGAAAAAAGTTGACCTTAATGTAGACCTCCAGAGCAGCTTATACTCACCTTCTTCACTCCCACCCTGACCAAGGGCAGCTTATACTCGTTTTACTTTTGTTGCCACCCTAACCTGTTTATTCCTTCAATATCTGAAAGTCCTTAATCCTAAATTCAGAATAATTATGCTGTCTATGGTACCACAATGAAAATGTCTTTATTTGCCTTTTCTTGTGTGGGTTATATAAAAAGCAGGTCTGTCTACAATGCAATGTTAAATGTCATATATAATATTAAAAATTGCTTTAGGGCAAAATAATATTGATACTGTTCATGTATAATCTAGATTTTTTTAACATACAGTTCAATATAGTATTAAAAGGTAAATGATTTTCTCTTGAAAAACTGTGACAACTACTCGGGACTGCAGCAGTTACATCAATTCATAGACCTAAAAGCGTTGATTACTTTGTTACACAGCGCTTTCATGTTGCTGAAATGCATCTTGAAGTAACATCAAGGCTTATGTGATATAGAGAATCTTAATCTGCTTTTGACAATTTGCAAGTATTGTTCCTTGAGGAATTGCTGAGGTGGAATCTGCTGTTCTATGATATTTCCTTCATTTTCTTTGTTTGGGAAAACTGCTCGGTTACCGCACATCAATAAATCACACACTTCTTATCTGCAAGGGCATTTCTCTATCACTCCATTGTGGCTTTCTGCTTGCTCAGAGCTCGAATGTTCGGTCATAAAAATCATATTGAGTAAAAGGCTGCATCTTGATTTCCTTTAGTAGAGCACTGTTAACTATTGAAAGTTTGTCATTCTTATGTTTTCTTATTTACTCCTCTTTGCTCTGTTGAAAATACTATTAAAAACTGTTACATATATGAGAGCTGTGAAATGGCCAGCTAATTTAAACAATTGGATATGATCTTATGAAATCATATAAAGTCAAAAAAAGTACAAAAATTTGAACAAATAAATATAACGGTCAAAAATGTACCAAACTGAAACAATAGAACTATATTCGCCTCTGAGATATGTGTTGTGTGTGAGAGAGTGTAAGGGCACTCCTGGGCACATATAGCAAACTGGGAATGGGAGCGGTTGGGACTGTGAAAACACATGCAAGAGTATGCTGCAGTCAATACCTGGCCTGAAATAGCAATAGTGTTTCACTGTTTACCTCTAATAATTCTAATATCATTTACCTAAGAATTTGTCCCACTCACAAGTTTACTTTGAGAGGCTAAAATAGAATATTTTACTTCCTTATTGATTAATTTCCTCAATTGTAAGAAAACATAACACAAAAGAGGGCTGTGAGTGTTTGTACTTGCCCACCATACTATAACATACCAAGCCAAGTGCCTTTTATCACAAGGTGGGGTGACAATGATTGACATTAACTTGCATCTAAGGACATTAGATATCAAAACCAAAATATCAAAAGGAGTCAAAGGGAATTTTCACTAGTAAAAAGTGTTAGGAGGTCAAACAGAACAAATATCAACCCCTGCTCATAGGACACCCAACTAATGGCAGGAAAGTTGACTGGGTCTCTGACAACCAAGTGATCAGGTGGGCAAACAGTAACGTTATGTTCTAAAAAGCAAATTTTAATTCTTTATTATGCTTTTTATTACAGATAAAAACTATGTATGAAGATTTCAAATGGGAAAGAAGTACATTTTTTGCAGCTATTATCGTTGTTTATTGCAGAATAAAAAATGTCTATAGAATTAATAAACAAAAAGCCATACTAAGAAAAGATATATAGAGGTCAGAATGCAGAAAAATCAAATAAAAAGTAACAAAAGAATCCACAAAAATGTAACCTTTATAAATAATAAACAACTGGTTTCATGAAGAGTACAGAAAAAAAAACAACAGAAGAAGAAAGGAACAAGGACACAAAAGAGAGAACATGAACATGAAATAACAACAACAAAAACTAATATAGAGCATTTTACAACAAAAGATAAAAAAATCTCCATAAAAATGCAGATGGAAGAAAATAGAGAAATAACAGGACAAATTCCTGAAGTACAGAAAAGCTGTTAGAAAAGAATGAATTTAGAAATCTGTTCAAACAGGTTCGTATAGTAAAGAAAAGGCTTTAACAACAAATGACGATGTGTAGCAATAACAATAGAAACTGGTGATAAAGAGAAAATACCATGATGATGAACACTTACAGAACTAATAAACACTCAAATTAAAGCAAACTTGGAATATGGAAATGAAGATGCCTTACGCTGGTTGTCCCATTGCCACAAATGTGCATCAAATAATTCAAACAGAGCACCAGAAGATGATGGTGTAAATTCAATAGTGAGAAAATGAGGGCTTACAGCTTCATGGAAGTATATATTACATGGACTGATAATGAAGGCATTGAAGAAAAAACCTTTTATGGGGTGCTGAGACATTCTGAATTCCATTTTACCCTGACCTAATGTTCACCAAACCCTTTAAGATATGTTTGCTTGCTTTGAATAAGATATATGTTCATGTTTTGGTTACATAAAGTGTTGCTTCTTCTTCTGTTTGTAGACATTTTTGTGACATTACCTTGCTATGTGTTACATATGAAATGAGCATATAGAATTTTAGCCAAGGGTATCTGGATTGGTCAAATGTATTACAGCTCAGGGTCCTAACAAATTTATCAATACAGTATGCAAAATGTTCAACAGTACTAAGCTCTAAACAAAGGAGTGCTGAATTGAACCCCCTGAAATGTGTTGATTTTTAGTGCACACCCAGTTATATGTCTCTTGAGCAAAGAGACAACTTTCTGTAACTAATCCTGATTTTTTTATGGTTGTAGCTTTTCTCTTATTTACAACAAACTGTGTTGGTTTTTTTGATTGTTGTTGCAAATGTCTCCTCGTTTCCTGTCTAGTAAAATATTGTGGTAGATTTAATAAATCTTCATAGTCTGTTCACTTTACAAGGGGAATTTCACATAGCTTAGTAAATGCGGACAAAGGTTGCATGCAAAAAAATGCACAATTGTGCAAGGAAAGTAAAATACAATAGAACCCCATTATCCGGAACTCAGATAACTGGAAAACTCATATACTGAAAACTACGCTTCCAGATAACCGGGGTTCTTAATAAAGGCAATTAATAAAGCCGAGCAATCGTCCATTCCCTGTGGGTGCCGGATAACTGAGGTTCTACTGTAAATAGACTTTTGCTTGGATATGATTAGGTGATTTAAAATAACAGTACTTCACCTAATTATCCTCATCACTAAGCTTGTAGGATAATTCATTTTGTTCAGTTAACAGTCTATAGTCCATTAGTCAACCCCCACCCCCATTGACAGAATCCTGGATAGGTCTAAAACAAAAACTGGGATTTATTCTTATTGGACCAAAAACTTATTTTGGAAACTTATTGTACCACCTTCTATGGAAAGGGTTTTGGCTCATGCTATACTTAGTTTATATGGATGTTGTCAGGTTAATTATTGTAGATATGTAATTTTTTCCTGTAAAAATCCATCCAATTACTTTACTATTTCCACAAATAAGCTAAATAAATCCTTTACTTTGGACTTTTTTTATTATAAAACACTTTAATTTTTTTTCTAAATATTGAGCTGTACTGCATGCTGTGCATTCTGTGATTATCTTCCATAAGTGGCATTCAGATACTTAAATATAGATTGAATTATGTACCATCCATGTGAAGTCTAGAAAACTCATTAGAGATTTGTACCATCAATGTTTCACAACCTGAGAAATATATAAGATAACCTGCTATCTTGGTGATGAGTATTAATGATGTAGTTCACAGGGGTTCTTGTTTGCTAAACCCTCTCAGTTTGAATCCCCATCTCCCAAATCGAATTCTTGTTATCCCTATAGCAGGAGTCAGTGACTGATTCGACATCTGCTCTATGCTGATAAGCATGTTGGAAAGGCATATTATAATTCTTAACCACAATTTCTAGTGAACCTTTTTAGAAATTTTAGACATCAGTAAACTTCACTTTACTGGAAATATTGGTTAAATCAAGTAGCTTGGAGTGTGATACAGTTGGTATAGATACATTTTATCAGATGTTGTATGAGTTATTGGTGTTTTTATGTGGCTCTGTGGTAGCTTACTCTATATTTGTATTAATGATATTCACCAACAGTTTCTACGTATACATTATTTTGTTTGATCAAGTCTTTCTTTTCTTCCACTTTTCCAACAAAGCATTAGATTAATAAAGAACTCAATGCAGACAAAAAAAAATACACAAAATTATGCAGCTCGGTAATCAGTGTTACATTAATAAATGTGTCTTTATATGTAAGCAGTAAAGGTACTTCAATGTGACCTGTAGTGGTGCACCACACATTTTCGTGAAATCTCCATTGTGGTGGAAAACACATATTTTAATTCCAAACTATGTTTTTATATTGGAAAAATTTGCTACGTATTTTTCATGGCCACTCTCATATAGCGATAGAAACACATGCCAGAGCGTTGGAATGTTGTGTTTGCTGATGAATCACTGGAAGGCTTGATTAACACTGGATCTGCTTCTGGAGACATAGCAAAAACTTTTGTTGGTAAATATGTTTTTCTTTCATTTTTATCTTATTTTAATAAACAAATTTTTATTTTATATATAATATAAGGGGCACTAAATAACTCCTGTGCTCTTTCCCCTCGGAGTAGGCAGGAATTTGGTGGTCCCCTTAATGGAGGGAGATCCAAGATTTCACCATAACCCCTTCCAACAAATACCTACATCCTGTTGGGGAATCAGATGTTGAGATCCTCCATTGTGTTGAGTAGGCACATATGGCCTGGTATGGTACAAGGAAAAGGGTACATACCCATTACTCCCCACTCTTTGACCTATCGGACAGCATGTCTGGTTGAAAACAAGTAGGGCAGGAGCAATAATACAGCTTTTCTAATCCGGCCACTGAAAGATTACAGCTGTAATTGTCTGGTGGCTGGATTGACTAAACCACCTGGTACTGACCAGTATAGTAGGGTTCAGCCAATTCAACAAAGATTATTCTTGAAGCAGCAGTTAAGATTTATGTGAAATAATATATGACTCTTAATGGGACTGGCACATTTGCCTAACTTAATACCAAAGACGTAAGTGGTATAAGCTGTTGAGCAGAGTTGTCTAGAAGAAAAGGCAATCTGCTTCTCAGATGTGGAAGTCTTTTATTTTTAAAGTGTTTTCTACTGAACATCAAAAGATGTTAAGTGAAAAATAATCAAATTGCAAATTTTTCCCATTCGTATTTATGAAAATCCTTCTGCTTTCTGTATCATATACTAGGATGTTGCAGTAATTACAGATTCTTTTCAAGCTGTGGAAGTTTGGATATTACCAATGCTTCTTCTATGTTCTTTCAATGGCTAGATTTATAACCTAATATTGAGTATTAACAATAGCACTGTAAAATTGTACTAATGCTGAAAATTTGAGTCCATAGAGGTCTGTCATCAACAGAATGAATTCATGTCATTTGTCTTAACATTGTAACCCTCCATGTACAATGCTGTTGAATGGCCTATGAGTAAAATAAAATGACTTTTAACTGTAAGCAATTCCACAGGCTAAATAAAGGTGCAGCTTAATTTCTCTTCTGAATTTTAAACAAGCTGATGAAATCGTCCTTTCAAAGTGGAATTATTTTCACAAGCTATTCTTTTCATACACTATGATATGATTATGTGTAGCTTACATTCAATTTACATTATAACGCGAACAGAATCATTTTATTATTAATTTTAATCCCTGAAAGTCTACACAGATATACAGTGTTAAATATTAATGCACAAACTGTAATGCATTTTAAAGAATTATTTATCACTATTATAGTAAAAGTCTTTCATTGTAACATTATACAGATATTTTGTTTTTTCTGTCACCAGCCAAGTAATGCACAGGAGCACATTTTGTGTGATCATCGAAGTCCATTGTAAAAGGATTGAAATAGAACCAAAGACTACCTTTTTAAAGTAAATCTCTTAGCAACTTCAGGTTACTTTGATTGTGATATTCAGCTACAGCTATGGTCCCAAACCTGTCAAATTCTTTGGTGGTCTGCAGCTCAGGCCAGTGCACCCCCTCATGGGGGTCCTTTCTTCTCCTGCCTTGAAAAAGGTTGCGAGTGGTGTACCATGTCTCCCATATGCATCGTAGGGTCAGGCATTATGATGTATGATGTTTCTTCCCTTTCAGTGACACACCGATCTCCCTAATGGTGTCTGATGAAGACTGTGGAGGCTCTGATTCATTGATCAGCTCACGGTTAAATGAAGTATTACTATTGTTACTATTATCATTAGTTGCATTTTCTTTGGAACTGCTAAAGAAATGCAAAATATTTGTTTGCTTCTTCTCACTCATTATGGGTTTATTTCTTTTTCGAATCTAAGACCAAACAAGAAATGATAGTTATCAAAGTCAAACTATTTGATGCCATTAAATATAAGTTAAAGAAAATACACAGTTAAGGTCATACATACCTAAAAGAACATCTGAGAAATAAACAAATAAAATAAAACAATCAGTTGAGAATCAGTATTCGTGGAGCGGGGTGACTGTTGTAATGGTCGAAACAATTCTGAAGCGTATGGCTCGGCAATGGTTGCCCCATACAACTTAAGACTACACTGACATCACGCTGCGTCTCCCTTGTTTTTCCATCTTCAGTACAGTTCGTGAATTTAGTGCAATATTAAGGGCAATGTTGTCATTCAGAATATAAGAATTTATTAGAATATTATGTTTGTTTTAATATTAATAAAACTTAAAAAATGCAAATAATGTCCAAACTTGGACCACTAACATTTTTTTCACGGACCTGTGATTGGGGACTGCTGCTTTAAAGAATTTTTACTGTGTGTAAATAAAATACCCAAAGTTGTGTCACAGGTTCATTTTATTAAGAAATGAACATTGCTGTCTATTGGGTACAATGCAGCTTTTAGCCAGCCAAGTTTTTTATTGGAGATCTTTCTGTTTGGTCTTCCTTACTTTACCAAAAAAGGTTACATTGGGCCTGATTCATTAAAGCTGGAGAAAAACGACTATCATGGGTGAACCTGGGTATTCCAGCAAATCTGGAATAGATCTAATCAAGGATTGAAAACTTGTGCCAGCTAATAACATGATTTTTCAAGAAAAACATTCCAGATTTGCTGAATCACGTAGGATATCCCATGATCGTCTAGTCTTCGGGAGCTTTTTAAAATCAGGCCCACTGTGTTTAAGTTTCAACATACTTTCAATAAACACTATCATACTTTTTTACCATAACCCTAAAGTAATTCATGCAAACAGTTTTATCACAGGATATATGTTTTATTCTCTTTTTATGTATGACATTTTCTACTTAAGCAGCAAGGGAAGGAAGAATAATACACCATGTTCTGTGGGAATTCATGCAATCCATTTATATATTTTAATAATTACCCGGATATGATCAGTTAATCCCCAAGGTTTAACATTCAGCATGTAAGCTATGGAACTTTTATCTTTCTATCACTAAGGATCTGCTATTTTCTCAGAAAAGAAAAGTCAATTAAAATGATTTCTTTTTGCTGCATAATAAGACACCCTGTCTCCAAAATCAAGTTACGTTTGCAAGATTTCCATACAAAATCTATTATGAAATCTTCCCATTCATTCCGTGGAGGATTATTCCTGGCTGAAAACAGAAGGTCTCATAATTGAAAGTTTTGACTATCAGTTTCTCTTTTTCCTGTTACTTAAGTAAAAATGAGATAAAAGAATAAATGGTATCATTACATTTTTTTAAATGTTAACATCATTTTTTTAGAAGTTCTCTTTTGCATACTGTTTTAAGAGGTACATTTTTGCGTAATGTCATGGAGTCATTAGATGACCTGGTACACCATATTTGGAGATGTCAAACTTAACAAAAAAGTATTTAATCCAAAGTATTTAATTCCCCTTGATAACTTAACATTTGTACTAAATAGGAGGATAAAACATTTACTTTTCCATATCTTCCACAATTTAAAGAATTTCCACTATCTACATCTTGTAACTGGACCTAGATCTAAACATGTAAAATGCAATATTGTCCTATTTTAGATCTGTCCCTCTTAGCCTGCTACAAAGTGGCCTACACAGTTTGAACAAAAGAGAGGTAGAAAAGTACACTACTACTCAGTAGCTTTGTGAAATAAATCGCTGGTCACACAAAACCTAAATTAAAGGTAAGGTGAGTGGGTATTCAACAGACCCTCAAAAATCTTCAAGAATAACACAACTTTTCTTGGCTACTGTATAAATCTAAACATTAAATCAAAGTTATTAGGCTATATGATTAACACAAAGAGTTGTGTAGGGCTGTTAGAAAGAATATAGAAACCAAGTCATCTTAAATCCTCCTTCTATTAGAATAATACCCTGTTTCCCCGATTATAAGGCACTCTCTTATATTTTTTGAAATGCCAAAATATGCCCTGGGTCTTATTTTCAGGGGATGTCTTATTTTTCCATGAAGAAGACTACAGTACACATTTATTGTTGAAAGTCACAGGAATAGACACGCCCTGCAGCCAGCATCAAAGACACACACGCTGCAGCCAGCATAAAGGACACACACGCAGGATCAGATATCTGGAGCTGTCTTATAAACGGGTGAGTGTTTTATTTTAATTATTTTTTTAAAAATCGTGGGTGGCTTACTTAATGGGGATGTCCTAAAATCGGGGAAACACGGTACACTATTTGCTTGTCATTCTGTAAGTACCTAGAGCTATATATTATTCTCACATTGGGGTACTCTGTCCTTCCACTATAATTACTATATATAACTCTTATCTAGTCTATGATACGTGAAATGTTGCTTCCTTATGTTTTTTTTCCTGTACAGTTTCATACAATACACATGTAACAAGATAATTTAATAGGGATCATTTTCCATCCATTTACACATTTTTATCCTTGGCCTAGTTTTCAGTACAACCAATAAGTACTTTATTTAATATGATCTTACCATTAAAGTGTTGATGATAGTATGGAGTATGATTATGTTACATATATTATGTGTTTATTCCTGCTTATTTGATCCAAAACAAAACTCTTATAACAGCATTAAAGAAGAGTTTGAGTGCATTTTATATAAAACCTTTTCAAAAATTTGAAACAGAAGCACCGTGATCATAATTTCAATATTTACTGGGTAACATATTTATGGAAACTGGAAAATGTGTACATTGTTGTATTCAGCCAGTGTGTTGCTCATTAATTCAATATTTCCTCCACCACAAAAATGTTAAAATACAACCCCATGGCAAACTAAGGCCTTATTTTACATGACTTTCTATATTCTATCTTAAAATTATATCAAAACAAAGGTTTCATAAAGATTAGTCACATCTGTTCGATGTGTGCAGCCCTTCTATTAATGTCTTGTAAGCCTATTTTAGCAAATATATGGTACAGAACTTTTTCACCAGCATTAACAATGCTGTATCTTCTCTCTTTTTGACCTACTAGCATGTTTGCCTGCCAGCATGGCAGCAGATCTTATTGCAATAAATGTAGCTATACTTGTTATCATTATCTACTGCATACTGTGAAATCCTTCAGGCTTTAAATTCAGGCGACACACACACTACTTAACATCAGACCAAAGAAATATATCTTAACAATATGATAATTAAAATATTTTAATTATGAAAATAAACTGAGATCAATAGATTTGGCTGAATTGTGCTTACTATTATTTAATTAGGGCTATGGGTGAGTAATATTGTAAAGTAACAATCTAGCTATACAAACTTCTAGAATTGTAGAAAAATAAATATTACTGCAATTCGTTTTTTAAAATAAGCCATCACTAATCTCTGTAGCTGCAGACACTGTTATATATTTCATCCTCAAATTTGAGAAGCTGAAAAATCAATCAAGTTCTATCGCAGTGATCAGCTTTCACGTGCCAAAGCTTTTGTTAGGATTAGAGATTAGCCTGTTTATATTCTTTACCAGTTAGAAAGTTTTAATTATTCCTAACCAACAAAAAGTTTTGTTACTTTTTAAATCCATCACTGACCTTTGCAGCTGCAGACACTATGGAGCAATGCATCCTTAAATTACAAAAGTCATTTAGTAAAGTAATTCAAGTTGAGTGGTAGTACCTGCTCTACACATCATCTTTTTCACTAACAGTATTTATATTAGAAATTAGAAGGCTGGTAGCCTGTAAAATCACTTTTGGCCCAGGGAGAGGCAAAAAAAAAAAAAATAACTACTCAGATAAATTGCTCCACCACATCTTCAAAATTAGAAGTTAGTCATAATTTTATTTTAAGCCTTTTACTTGGTCACATATAAATACTTAATTGCATGTAGCATAGCCACAGCTCTGCTTTAGATTAACATACACCAGCACAATTCTTGAAAGTGAGTGCTGAATATATGCTAAAAGTAAAATTACAACTTTAGTGTTACTTACATTGCCTGGCAATATTACATTTTTGAAATACAGTTCATTTTTAACATGAGGGTTATGTTATGTAAGGCAAAAAGCTACAAAACCACCTTAATGCTTTTAGGAGTTGCACATTCATATCTCTACTTTTCTTTCAATATGTCTTATACAGTCTGAAAATAAAAATGATAAAAATGGTAAAAAATTCACTGCTTGTACATTCAGAATACTTTTTTTATCCAAAGAAGCATGCCATTGTACAACAGCGTATAAAAAGCTTTTGTAACTTGTTTTGAAATTCGTGCATAATTTTCGCCTTTTTACATTAGGATTTTGGCTAAATTCTTTATTCTGTATTAATGTTTCTGCTGGCTCAGCAAAGCATTTTTTTTGAATATTAGAACTTGCTTTACTATAAGAAATAGTCCATGATCATGGCCTTTTAGGTAAAGACCCATAACTAGAAAAGGATGCTTAAACTTAAACGTTACAGTTGAATATGCAAGTTGTAAAAAACAATTTGATACATAGGAGATGGTTTATAAAACTAGTTGAAAAAATGAAGTGGTGTTGTCTACAATTATCAATAAAATTATAAAATTATTAGGTTAATTTATTAAATTATTACCTTTCCCAATTGTATGCAAAACCCTTGCAAACAGGGGAGTCAAATATGAACCCCCACATGGGGTGAAGTTCATTTCCAAGGAAGGCTCCAGGGCTCATAAAATGTTTGTTCAACACAAGGCAGGATAAAGTGCTACAAGATAAAAGGGGTCTCTAATAGTACGATCTTTACTTTTAGCACTTAATAAACAATAAAATGTTCACCGGCATTTGTGACCAGGAAATTAAAATGCACCAATGCAGTTGGACTTAAAAGAAAAATGGTGTAGCACCTCCCCTTTCAGTCATGATCACCGAGACTAAATGGGACTGAATACCTACGTCACGCATCCCGGGAGGCTCTGGGTGCTCCTTCTGCGCATGTCCTAATCTCAGACCTGTGCAGATGGGGCATTTTTTCTATTAAGGGAAAGAGATGCCGATCTCACGCAAGCAACTTTTTTTTCCCCTTTACAGCGGGCTACGTCACCCGATCTCGCTCCTACACCGTGCAAGATTGGGTGACGTGCCAAGAAGACCAAGGAAGTAGACCGTAGTTAAAAAGGAGATGGTGGCACCCGACGCTTCCTCTGGAATTCCAAGACGGCACGGGACCGAATCCCTGGAACGACCAGCGCCATCGAGGGACCAGCAGGATTAAAGGTAAGTGTGATTTTTTGTTTTTGGTTTAGTTCCGCTTTAATAGACTTTGCATGATATTCCAAAATTTGTGATTGGTGCATACATAAAACCAATCTATCATAGTGTATTTTAGTGTTATCCCAGCTTTATATGGATGTGAGCATAACAATATATAGAGGATGTTAATTTTTAGGAGATGGTACCCATAGAGCCACTTTTTTTTTTCTTGTAGTATCTTTTCATTCCAGTATTATAATTACATTAGCAGAATTGTCATTATTTTTAAGAACTTTGTTTGAAACTTATCTGTGTTCCAGTTTTTGTACTCCTTTTTTGAAAAGTACTGGACAGGAAAGAACAAAATGATTTTGGCAACATTGGTTTCCCCTAGAATATCCAGCATATCATGCTGAAATGTCATTAGAATTAGATTTTAATTTTAAAATAATCTGCTACTTAGGTAAAAACTTTCCTAGGTTGCTTTGCAAGCCCTGTGTCATCTTCAAAGGCTTCCCAACAACCTAACTTGGCAATAGGTTGTCACAAAATGGCAGCAAAAGCCCATTTTAGTTTTTCTATCTATTCCTATAAAGCCAGTTTGGTATCTATCCAGCTGAAAGTTTTTACCCAGGGCTAGCTAGGGTTAAGGCTAAGTGCAACCTGCATGCCTCAGTGTCAGTACATCATTCCCTAAGGTACAACTTACTTGCCAGTGTATATAACCATGACACATACATTCAGGGCTAAATCTAGATTATCTTTGATTAAAACCAATATCTTAACAGTTAATAAACATCCTTCATTCACATAAAAAAGTATGTCTATTTTAGGAATACAAAGCTTTTGATGACAAACATTCGGGATAGTAAACTATATTAAGGCTATAAATATAAAACAGTTCTTTTCTGTATCTTCAAAACACTCATAATCTCATTCTCTTCCTCTCTATTTAATTAGAATACTAAATTTTACAATGATGTGAACCTGTTCCATGGTAAGTGTCAGCTTAGTAAGCAGTTAAAATACAGACCATATTTTTATATCATTTATTGAAGCACTTTAAAAATATAATCTAATTTTGTAACAAACAATGGAGGAAAACCGTTGAAATTATCTGCCTCTATTCTCCAGGCAGTAAAACAAAATAGGAAAAGTACAGAACTTCAATAACACGTCCTCAAAAATATCCATATTGCAAGCTACATGTTTTGTGCTTTTCTGAATAAAGAATAGTGAATTTTACAAAAGGAAAAGGGATTCTCACCTAATCGTAACTAATGAACTAACCCTTGGACCAAAGCAATGGAGATTCTAAGATGATTCTAAAAAACAAGCTTTTTTAAAAGTTTAAAAAACAATTTTATTCAGACAAAAACAGTTTCAATGCAAGAGGGCTTGGACAATTAGGATTCTGAGAAACCAAAAAGTTTATATTCTGCAGATCAGCCCTAAACACTGGGGAGCCTCACTATCTGTAGGCTGAAAACCTAGCTCATACACATACATTGTCCACAATCCTTCAAGACAGTGCTGAAAAGCTTGGAGCCATGAAACGTACATGGGGTTTGACAAATTCACCCTGAAGTTCAGCACATGTGGAACATCATTTAGTTTCTTTTAAGCAGAACTAAATTTCCACTGATGTTCAATTAGGCAGGGTATTTTTGTAAATAAGACAGGCAATGTCCCTTCTGCAATAAGCACTTTTACCTGCCTGATGCTCTGGAGAACCAGCAAAAATGCCAAGCTGCGCAAGATTCTTAGCAATCCTGGCTGAAAGTTACATCATCCCAGCCCAGCTAATCAAGATGGCCAACAACCATACTTAAGAAGAGAAGTGTAGGGCCCAGTACTCGCCCTTTCCCTTAATCTAAGGTCACAGTACTCACCTATAACAAGCCCCCGCTCAGCCTCGATAGCCCGATTGCATCTCCCAGCACATGGATTCACCTCAGGACCTAATGTGCAAAAGATAGTTTGTGGGGAAGGGCTGGCAGAGGACCAGGAGTGCACAGATTAAGTAGTACAAGATTCTTCAAAAGTTAATCCAGAGTTATCCATGGGAGATAAGTGCACCAGACGAGGTACAGAGGTAGTAGTACAGAGTCAGAATCACAGGAAAAAGGTCAGTCCAAGCTGTGAACAATTAATGGGTCAGGAACAGACAATAGTCAGTTTCAGTAAATCACACGAAACACACTCCAGCACATATCAGCCCACCTAAATGCTACAACAGGCATTTGATCACTGGGAGCGGAGAGACTATAAAGCCCCAGCTGCCAATTGCAATGCAGGCCTGAGATCACAAACTGCTCATTACTCTCAGCACAACACTAAATCCCCTTTAGCTGCACACAGTTTTGCAGCAGGGGATGCAAGAGACTGGTCACAGCCAAAGGGAAACTTGGGATGCCACAAGCTGCAGAGGACTGGCAGCTTTTTGCCTGATCTTCCCTACTGGTGCAAATGACACTGAAGCGAATAAACAGGGTGTGCTGTCCGACGTTGGCCTACAACACGGGATCGCTGGCCAGATAATTGTCCCTTAAAAAAGAAGGAAGAAGATAGCAGTGAAACTAAAGATAGAATGAGGAAATGTTTTTTTCCGCTATAAATCTTCCACATAAAAAAAAAAAAAGTCGATGTCTGGTCTACTATTTTCTAAAAATATAAATACTGCTTTACTAAAAATACCTTGTTTATTCTATAATAGTGTCTGTGACATTTCCTGCTGACTTTTGGATCTTGAGCTTTTTCGGTTGTGAAGCGCGGATACTGCAGGTATGTTGTATGGTTGTAAGGCATTTTTGTAATATAGCTTTATATATATTTATATAGCAAACATTTCAGTACCCACTTGGCTGACAGCTACTGCATACCTAACTGCTCATGGAATAGATATCTCTAGTGTCTTAGGAAGGTATTGGCAAATATTAAGCATGCTACCAAAGTTAGGGCATGAGCATGATCAGCTATTGCACAAGCTAATGGCTCATGGTCCCAATATCTCTACACTAAAAGTTGTCACTCCACTTTTTCACAGCTACAATTTTGATTGACATATCTGATTCAGTTTATTGAAAATTCTAGTTTCAGCCTGAAAAGTAGCATTTCAGGTGCAATGGTCAGTTTGAGCAGCTTACATATTTCTCTCCATATGTTTCCTTTACGCCTATAAATACTTTGTTTTATGTGAGCCACTCATAGAAAATAAAGGAAATGTGAGTTGTACAACAACCATATAGAATATGTAACTGTAAATGTAACCACATAGACTGTTGTTGCTGCAACCTCTGATTATTCAAAAATCCATCCTAGCTTTATCCAAACAGTTTGAATGATGTTATTTAGAGTAAAATGCATGATATATTTTCATGAACAATAATGTCAAATTGATATATGTTAGATAATAAATATTTTATATTCAATTCCATAGCAGGGCAATATCCCAAAAAAGCAATGGCTTGGACATAAAATGCAATATGGTAAAATGGAAAAAAATGTATACATTGCAGTTAGTGCAACCGCATATGTTGTTTTGTGGGTTTATTGTGCTGCTATAAATCAGTGCGAGTTAATACATTCATTTTGTATATGCTTGCTAAAAAGTTACTGATTAAAAAAAATAAGCCTGGTTTTCCCTTCACATCTGAATTAGAAGCCTGAGTCAGCTTAAATCCAGCTTTGCAAGCAATTTAGAAATTGGAATACATAGCGGTCATCTGTAGAGGTATGTTTACATTTTTACTTTAATCTTTCATGCTAATTTACATTTTTAGAATCCTGACGTTAAGCAAAGTTTCATACTCAGCATTTGCATCATTTTATTGGGATGACACTAACATATTTTTCAACAAGGTATATCTAATAAAGATATTACATTTTTAATTTAATAATAAATCCAATTTCTTTTTTCACACACACACACACACACACACACATATATATATATATATATATATATATATATATATATATATATATATATAAATATTCTGCCATTGTTTTTTGTAGCCCTGACATGTGGATATCGATAATCTGTGTGCTTGGTGCAAAGAAATTCTGTAACTTTCCTTTCACTGCTGGAAATTTTTTTTCAACAGCAATTAACATAGAAGGAACGCTACTCTGTCCCTTCCATCATTAAAGAACATAATGTTCTTAGTTTGCTACCTCTCAACCATTCATGATGAGCTCTAACTCTACTTCTTTCTCTTTAACTACAATCATCCTCTCTGTCGCCCACCCATGTTTAGGTCCATTTTACATAATTTCTCAATAAACCCTAAACTTAAACTGTAAACTTAGTTCCAATTCTTAACTTTAACCCATATCGTACCCCTATACTACTACGTTAGGACAGAAGACATGATACCAAAAAGTTTCTGAACTGGAAAAAAATGATCATACAACTTTTCATTTTTAATCTAAATAAAATCTTTATTTTGTAAAGAAACCATAATACAATCACAATCCAAACACCAATGTGTTTAGCATATGCTGAGTTGTAAAATAAGAAAAACTAGCAATAGTTCTGTACTTGTGGATTGCTTCTGCAAACTGAAGATCTAAACTAACTTTTTGCAGATTGGAAATGAGAAGGTTGTCCCCCTTTTCAGAAGTGTGTATATACAGAATATATCTCAAGATACTCATATACAGGTTTGTATTTTAAGCATGACAGTAACCATCTGAAACCCTAGAGAACCGTATTGGCATGTGCCAACAATTCCCATTGTCTGGTGGTTCCTAGAGTGATGTCATTTGTACAAACTGCAGCAGGATAACTGAATTTAGCTTGAACAATATGTTTGTTCTGTTGGAACCAAACCAAATATCAAATCTGAACAGCAATCAAATATCAAATCTGAACAGCAATCAAATATCAAATCTGAATTAGCAATACTATTTAGGATACTCTGGATAGATTAGAATCAATGTATCCACAGACAGTTTTAATATGATAACCAATAAAAGTTTATATGTTTTTTATTTCCAATAAATGCAGTCTTGATTGTTGGTATGGGATTAAAGTACCATTTTGAAACAAAAAGTTTATGTTTTCCACAACAGTATAAAAAATGTTTTAATTGTACTAATCTCTCTCTATATATATAAATATAAATATATAAAATATATATAAAGTTATATATCTGATCAAACCCTTATTTTACTGCATGAAGCTGTATAAAATCTCTCTACTTAGAAATCTCCATGGGAAGGTACACACTGGGCCTGCAGCCACAACACTATACAGTGATAAATTGTTCCCTGTATACTTTTCTGGCTGGAAGGAGATGTCGAGCCACTTAATGACTTTCATGAAAAATCAACACTAAATATAAGCCAATAAAATTAACCCTAAATTGCAACTTAACCAATATTGATTTATTTTAAGGTTATGCAGTAGAAATCGATAGGTTTGTTGACAACATAAGTCTTGTAAAGAGCACAGATGAAGTAACCAACATGTAGTTTAAAAGCTTTTACACAACAAGCACAGCATGTGGCCTGTCAATGGACATTCTGACATGAGTTCTGAACATCAGGTAAGTTCCTAGCAGTTGAAAGTCATTAAAAAGCTAACAGATAAAAATCAAAACTGCTTCTGAGAAAGGAAAGAGGGAAATAAAAACTTTTGATAGACAATCAGAGAAAAATATGCAGATAGCCCTTGTTAGCCTTCTGTATGCCTGATTGTCATATTGATCCAACAATTATAGTTTTGTTTTTTAATATCATTGACCTGAAAAACTATGCAAATGAAATATTTTGATCCTAGTCTGACTGCTTGTTCTAGAATTGTGAATTAAAGTATTAAAACCACTGAAGGAGCCTAAAAGACAGACAACTATTATTGTTGCATAGAGATCAACGCCAGCAATGAATAATCACATATTTCTATCAGTCGGGATGTAGTTTATTTACATATTATGAGAACAATGCTGTCTATTACACATTATTCATTTTTCAACTTAAGCTTTTTCCATGTAATCTGAATAATAGCTAAACATTAAGTATTTGCAGAAGAAATAATAAACCCAGGATTTTTCTCAGTATGGGTTTCTTTTTAAGAGAAATAAAATTAAAAAAAAAACATCCAGTCAATTTTTTACTCTTCCATGCCTTTATAGTTTTCAGCTGTCTCTTCTGCCCTACATAATTTGTCTGGAAATCCTGTGCCTGCAATGCAGCTCCCTTTACCCCTGTACTGTCCTCTGTACACCTACAGAGGAGCCTGGGCTTCCTAACTAATCTCACATGGTTTGGTAGAGGAAAGAGTCCCCTAGCAGCCTCACATCTCCAGTTTGCTTTCTCCCCACTTTTACCTGTCCAAGGTTTGGCGGACTACATGATAGAGAGCCCTGCCCATCAATCACTCCGGATGCGGAGATGTGGCTGCTTGCTGTCAGGTTGAAGATACCTAGACAGGGCTGATGGAATTCATGTAATTCATGTGAATGTCCCATTTGTAAATCAGGGAGAGTAAATGTGGAGATATTAGTAAAGGAGGAAATATTAGAGGGTGTAATAGTAAAGGAAGGATAGACTAAGAAGTGCAGGAGTAAAGAGGCGTAAAGTAAGGGATGTAATAGTAAAAGGGGATGAACTAGAGGGTAGTGGCAGACGTAACCATCTGTGAGCTCCTGTGCAAAACTAACTTGGGTCCCCCTGCAGAACTGGCTTGGGGCCCCTATTGGCTGAGGAAAATCTCAGGACCTTGTGCAGTGGCACACTTTGAACTTCCCTTTGTTCGCTCCTGCTAAGGGATTTATTAGTAAAGTGGGGATAGACTAGGTGGGTGTAATAGTATTATAAGTAGACTAGGGTATAAAAGAAAAGAGGGTATACTGTGGTGTGTAATAGTAAAGACAGGATAGACTAGGGGTATATTAGTAAGTGGGGTAATTTATTGACTAGGGAGTCTAATACTAAAGAGGGAGATAGGCTACATTGGTGTAATAGTAAAGGAAGGATAGCGGGTTCTCGCACCATACCACATCTTGTTCAGGGATGTCTGTCCTTTTTCCATAGCCTCCCACACATCAGTTTAATCATTAGTATTTTAGGGTAGGAGGTAATCAAGAACCTAAGGTGGGTTTGGAGGCTTATACAGCAAGGTGATTTCAGTTACAGTATATGTTTTATTAACAAGAGAAAAAATATGGTGAGGATGGTTCGACAATTTAGCATGGTGCAAGGAAGGGGCATACAAGCGAAGAAAGGTCCAGACACCTGATACCTCCTGCTCTATCTGATATGATTCAAAAGAGCTAAAAGAAAGTTTTTAGAGAGGCAAGTGCTGTATGTGTATCAATGTCAAAATGTGTTATTGGCCAGGAAGTGTGTGTGAGGCGGAAGGAATGCACAAGCTAGCTGACCTTTGGAAGAAAAACTACCACTAGCAGTGGTCAGGTCCTCTTATCGAAGTTATTGACTAGACATATCGTTGTCAAGCTATTTATATTAAGTTCAGCTTTCAGATGTTGGGTAGACAAATGGTGGCAATGAAAGACAAGTGCCATCCTTGCTTACTTTATGTAGCAGAAGTGGCTCTACCAACACTGTAATAAGTCCAGGGAGCAGGAACCATTCCCACCGATGTCAGCACATGCAGGACAGTGCAAGACAGCCTCCTTAGTAAAATAGTGGTTTTGTATCTCTAGCAAATACATAGCATAATTTTTCAAAAGCAAACTGAATTTACCAATTAGTAGCACAATCATTGCACCAGTAGTATTTTGACCAGATGAGTGTGATATTAGTCAAGCATCTGCAAGCTTCAGTTCCTACCCAAAAACACCATGCTGATGATTAAAAAGTAAAGGAAAAAGAAGGTAAAATCTATTTTCCTGAGAAGTAAATGATCAGATGTGTTGCAGCTTGTTTGTGCATCCATGTCCCTGCTTTTTTATTAACACTCACAGCATAAAACTGAGCATGTTTAACCAGGGGAGACTTGAACACTGTGGGCAACAGCAAATTGATGAATCCTCTCTTGCCTATTGTCTTATATATGTCTTTACCTGACAGCATGAACTCACAGTGGGGTAAATGTAATGCAATCTTACAAGGGTTTAATACACTTTGTTCTTTTACAGTACAAAGAAAGAAATAAATACTAATCATTCTATGCCAGCTTAATTAAATTTTCTGTTTTACAACGTTTTTCACGGCTTTTTAAAACAGCGGATGGCAATCATTGTAGTAAGCATTATCTCACTTCAGGCAGAATATACAATACGTTTTAGTAACAAAAAGGCTCATAATGTAGTACTTTACAGCACATTAAAATGTATTGTCTGTGCACCATTTGGCTTAAAACCATTAAATTTGCAGTCTAAGTCTCAAATATTATGGAAAAAAATGAACAAACTTGTAATCATGTAACAAATAAAACTGATTATCCATCCCAATGTAATTAATACCATCTGATAACTCTTTGTATAAAGTAGAGAATAGTGAAATCTTTATTATTGCTGTCTGCCTTCTTTGGGGAGATTTTTCCCCACTTCCTATCTTAATATCAAACAAGATCAGTATTTGGAAGTTGAATACAACATCAAATACCTGGGTAAAGTAACTGCATGACTTATACTCTCAGGGGAATATTTGTTATTCACTGTGATCTGAACGTGTAAATCAGGGTCCCAATATGTTTTATGTACAGCAAATTGAAAGTCTAACTATAATAAGGTTTCCAATTGCTCCTCTGAGGTTTTCTCCATATATCTGTCTCTAACAACAACACAGCAAACAAGACCAGCGGGTTTTTTGTTTTACTTGTTCTTCGGCATGAAGTCTGAAAGCGCCACTGAGAATTCAGTCTCTGACAAGGATGTAATCATTCAACACAGAGTTGTTTCTTTTGAATAATATGGGTTTGGACTATATAGAAGGCTGACTGACGGACCAAATAAATGGATATATGCATTCTTAATGGTTGGAACACACCCACTGTACCACAGACCATTGGTTCTGTAATTACTACATAAAACTAGAAAAATATACTATTGGTCAGTTATTTTCCTGGTATGGTAATGCAATTTATTACAATAGGTTTTTGTGCAGCAGAATAGGTAAAATTGTGAAAGTGTCAAATTTACGAAAAAGTTTTCGTTTGAGAAACACTTATTGCATCTGCAAGCAATGGCATGCTAGGGAGTAAAATTTTGATACTAATTAACCTGTTGCTATATAAACGTATTTTGTCCCCTATATCTCAATTTTTAAAAATGTTTTTATTGTCCCCCTGGACCATAAATGGTAAATGTTTAAATGTTAGCATTCAGTTTGGGATTTGTAAAGCCTCTTTCAGACTAGTGTGCTGCATTACAGCATGACAATGCACATCACACATTGGTGTGCTGGATTCCTTTTTTTGGATTGCACCCCAAAGTACAGAGTTTTTGTGGTGGTTGAAATGATTAGTCCTAAAGGACTCACTGTGCCAACCCTGGGTATTTGTATTGGATAAAATAAAGAAGAAGGGTTTTTTTTTTTTTGGCAAGTAGAAGTATTGTATTAGATGATAAATCTCATAATATTACAAAGTATTTTCCCCACATAAGTCACAATAACAGCTTGTGATGAGGAGTACAAATTGTTATTTGGGCCCAAGTGGGCAATATACAGTAAACATCTAGCATAGTGTACATACATAGTGGACCGTTGTACCCGACGCGTTTTGCCCTATTTGGCTTCCTCAGGGGTAGCGGTGCATCTACGAAGTGTTACACAAATAGTGCATATGGTCTGGTTTAGCAAACACATATGATAAAAGTATATGAGTGTTTTAATAACATTTAGTGAATCAAAAAATATATAAGAAGAGGCAGATAATACAGTACAATATAAGTATACGGTATAGTATAATAGTCTGAAAGCCTAGTAAGGGTAAAAAAAAATGCATATGGTTTAGATGAGTTCATAAAGTAGGTGCAGGTTATGGTAGGGTACCAAAATTAATTCTAGTTTACTCAGTGTTAAAGTAAGCATAAGAGTGAATAATAGAAAACAAAAGGAATAAAAAAGATTAGGTAAAATACAAAATTACTTGGTACTTGTATATAGCCTAGTAATAAGGATGTTCTGATAGGCGGAAGAGAGTTTGGATAAGGATAATATCCCCATGCAGTGGATACTCAGATGGGCTGTTTTAGAGCCACAATGGTAGTAATATGTCTAAAAATGTATGTTCCGTAAAATTGAGTAATTATGGAATGACCAATAATGCACCCCAAACCTGAGTTGTCATGTGGTATGCTTTAAAAATGTAGTTGGCACTATATTTCTATCATGTGCTATATTTGGAAGACTATTTGCATGAAAGGGCTGCCAGACACAGCACTGGGCAGCACAGTGGCTCAGTGGTTAGCACTCTGGCCTTTGCAGTGCTAGGTCCAAGGTTCGTATCTTGGTCACGACACTTTCTGCATGGAGTTTGATGGTTCTCCCCGTGTTAGCGTGGGTACTCCAATTTCCTCCCACATTCCAAAAACAGTAGTTAGGTTATTTGGCTTCCCCCAAAATTGACCTTATTGTATTAAAAGACATATGATAAACAGATTTAGGTGAAATACCTCCATTTTCTTGATATAGACAAAAACTTAAACACACACAAAAAAATGTTCAGATTTATGGATCCACACACCTATCTGCTTCTACAATATGTTTCTTAAAAAGCTCACTTCAGCATGTTTGTCACTGGAGGCCTGCATAAAATTTTAGTAGCTCTATGTATCAAAAAAAGTTGTAAAACCTTATTTTTTCTCTTGCTAATAAAACATACTGTAACTCTAACTGATATCACCTTGCTGTAAAAGCATCCAAACTACCCTAAATTTTTAATGATCGATTGATGTTCAAACTAATGAGTGCATATTTACTATGCAGTTTGGCTTTTTTATTCATTATACACAACAGCATGTTTTTTTTTTTTCTTGAGCATTCACCTCTTGATGTGGATGTACAAAAATAAAAGTATGACCCAATATTGTTGATGCTGCTCTGGTATCCACAAAGTTTTATTTCAAACTTTATATTTTTTTAATAGGTATATGCCCATCAAACAAAATAATTTAAAATATTTACTATAAACTACTCTGGAATGTTTTCATGTCTTTATATAGTGTTTTTTCAGTATGATCGTGTACAAAAAAATATTCTTTATTACATTGCATTTATTACAATGTTAACACCTTTAAATGCTTTGATGATATAATAAAATCAATGTTTTTATCTAGAAACTGCACATGTGCTGTGTGTGTATAAGGTCATGAATTCATGGAGGAAAGAATGATAGGAATGCATAAGGAAAATAATCATCATTGAGTTATATTTCATTTCTGCTACCAATCACTGAAGATTTTATTTAATGGTCTATGCTGGAAAGGCGCTAAATATCTGTTTGTTGTCCAGGTAGGACCGTTGTTCTTTTAGTCGTAGGCTCTGCTCACACAGAATTGAAAGTCTGCCCCATTGGGTCTTGGACTATGGAGTACCTGTAAATTGACTGAGAAGAATTAGTTCTTTTGCTGGAGAATTTGTTTGGAAGGAACCAATAGAGAAGATAGCTACCTATAGAAACAATTTGTTGAATCTTCTGTGTTGGAAGCAATCCAAAGATTTAAAGCATCAGCTACTGGATCCAGGCAAAGAAAACATGATTGCTACTGGGTTTTATTGTTGGCATTTAAGAAAAAAATTACCAGGACTCTTGTTAAAGGCCCAGGGTCAAGCAAAAGAAACTGCAAGTGCTAATCTAGGGGTTAGATATAGTGGATCAGACCTTGCTGTTGATGTACCTATTTCGGGGGTATTCTGCCACCCTAACCCTTTTAAAAGACTGCATTACATTTTTTAAAAAGCATAAAGTAACAGTTATCAGTCACTATTATTGACATTGGTGGTTCATGTGAATTCATACATTGCAGACAACCAAAGATTGAAGATACATTTTGGTTTCCCTTTAATATTCTTTGTATATGTATTGTCTACTATAGGCAGCAATTCTTCTAAGCTTCTTCTTAATACTGCTATTGTACCCTGTAACATAGGTTAACAGTAGATCAGGACACTGCATTTCTCCACCAACTGGTAATCTTATCCAGAAGCCAGCCAGACTTATATTGCATCTGTGATTACAGGCTTCTGAATTGACCTGCAGCCCCTGGGAGGATCAATGAAAACAGATGTCATTGCCCTAGCAGATCTTCCAACATGTTTTGCTTTATTCCACTAAGGTCAGGGGACGGCATAGGGCAAGGAAGACATCAGGTCTAATCTTGACATATTTGGTATCTATCTACTTGACATATTTCCTTCCTATACCTCTTTCAAAAATTAAGATATGTTTGTGCTTCTATGCAATAAAATGTTTTAGGTTACTGGTTTGAGAAGCAGTTATCTGCGGATATATTTTGCAATGTTTTTATCCTAAATGATTCCTGCTTTCAGAAAATATATATTATTTTCGGAAGATTTCAGTAATTTTCAGGCCTGAAACTGAACTTTTAACACGTGCATGATCAAAATTCTCCAGTAGGCAAGTAGTTAAAATTTAAAATTGTAATAGGTTGCAAACATGGCTTTTTTATAACCAACAATACAGTTTTCATTGATGTAGACATGAAAAATGGTTATGATGTTGCAATAAAAAACTTCTGCATGCTGACTACATGAGACATATGCTTTTTTTTAAATTCAGACTCCTGACTAAAAGAAAAAATCCTAGGGTGTGCAAGCTGGCATTAGTAGTATTAAAAGGTCAGTGTTCTTTTACAGTAATTTTGCCTTCAAAAACATGTCCGTGTGATTAATTCTCTGGCTTTCTGAGACTGCAGCACTGAGATCCCTGATTTCTGCAAACCTTAAACCATAGTGTTTCTTACCTAGTTGTTACAATACAGCACTGAAAGGGATTTGGACCAGATGACCCAATAGAGTCCCTAGTAAGTCCCCATACTGCCTATGTGACAATAGGATCAATTATTTATTTATTTTTTTTGCTCTTAACTGTTAATTTCTTGCTGCGAGCCAGTCGTAGCCTCTTTTGGTTTGATGTCCCTCATGTTTAAGATGTTATGGAACTGCCATCAGGTTTGTCTTTTAAAGTATTTCACTTTTGTTAATATAAAAGCACGGTGGCCCTTGCAGTGCTAGGTCCTAAGTTCGGATCTCAGCCAGAACACTATCTGCAAAGAGTTCTTATGTTTTCTCTGTGTTTTTGTAAGTTTCCTTCAGGCACTCCAGTTTCCTCAACATCCCAAAAACATGCAGTTATGTTTATTGGCTTTTGACTTTGGTAATGACATATGACTATGATAGGGAAATTAGATTGTGAGCCCCTTTGTTTAGTTAGTTTGTTTAGTTAGTCAGTTAGTGACCTGACTATGGGCTTTGTAAAGCGCTGCGTAATATGTCAGTGCTATACAACTACAAATTAATAATAATAATACTCTGGGTGATCCAAACTGTTTCCTGAATAGGAGGAACTAGTTAATTTGAAACGGCTATAGGCATCCCGGGTGTTTTAAGGAGGCTGCATTGCTAAAATGAAAAGAAGACAACTTAACAGGGTGAATATACCACCTCTATATATATATAAAAATTTCTGACTTCTGAAAAAAAGCACAGCAGAGGCCTGTAGCAAACTGTTATGGTAAGTTGATTAAAGTTATACCACCTGCTAGAAGCCTATGTGATCTAATTTCCAACAAAATGGAATTTCATAGATATGCGGACAATAGAGTTTATAAAAAAAAACTTATGTACAGTTACAAAGCCAGTGCAAACTGTTATTTTCCAAATACCACTCAAATATCTTCCATTTGATGTTAAAAACTATATGTTATCATTGTAAAATGTGGTCAGCAAAGTGCCAGATTCCTTTATTGTGCTAACAAAAATTGTATACATTTAGTACAGAGTTGGGCAAACTTGTTGGCTCAGGGGCCACAATGGGTTTTAAAATTTAAAACTGGGCCAGGCCAGTATCAGATGAATGGACAGTGTTTGTATGAACCTATATGAACTGCGTGTAAAAGTTGTTAAAAAAAGCTAAAAGTAAAAGTAAAAAGCTAAAAAGCTAAAAGTAAAAGAAAACATACAATCAAATTGCATTCTATTTCAATGGGAACAATGTTGTTGATCACCTTTTTAGCCAATGGACAATTTTGTACCAATATTTGATGGGCCGGGTTAAAAAGCCCAAAGGGCCGTATTTGGTCCGCAGGCCGTAGTTTGTCCATGCCTGATTTAGTACAATTTGTGAAAAAAAGCACTGCATGTTACTGCAAATCATTCTTAAAACATTTCACAAATACTTTTTCCCTCTCCTTAGCTATATCTTACCAAGGATCCAATATAAAAAAATTGTATTTTATTCATATAAATCGAATAAAAATATAAACGTTTTATAAACCTTTAACCTTCATTTTTGTAGGAAAACTTTAATCAACACACAAAATCAATAATCCATACATTGGCCAGTGCCATCTAAAACACGTGGACCTTGAAGATTCCCCACCAAAGAATGTTGCTGAATGCTAGACTCAGCTAAATAAACACACACAAAATTGTTGGAAACAGTAAAGTAAGATTGTGAAATATGTGCAGAGATACAAGATACCTTGCATTAAATTGTAGCAAAAAAGCAGTTGTTTGCTAATTCTGAATATTAGTGTTGTACCATGATACAATAAAATGAAAAAAAGAAATCTTTTTAAGTGTAACATCATTCGTATTGCACTGCTTTGCATGCATGCAGTGTTATATTTAGGTGCATTTAATTTTCAATGGTTTTCAGTCTAAGTACAAACACAAACAGAGAGATCCTATAATTTTACTGTTATTTCCCCTCTGACCATATTCAATTCCAATCCTTCACCTACCCAACTTGCTAACCTTATGTGTGTGCTTTAAAGTTGTGATATAAAAACAAGTCTAATGATTTGAAATAAGCCATATATGTTGGCCAATGTATCCCAGGATTTAGGAAAAAAAATAATTATTATCAATATAATAATTTATTAAATAGTTTAAAAAAAAAATAATTTACAGAAAGAATACAGTAAAGCAGGAAAAAACCACACGAGATTGTGTAAGTAGAAATCAGCAGAAAAATACAAAATACAAATGAAAGGCATGGTACTTTTTTACTTGTGTCTTAGCTTTTTGTTTGGAATACATTTAAATGTCTGCGCCTTCTCTTCAATGCCCTCAGAATTCTTAGTGCAATCCAAATAAATATGAAATCACAATGTTTTTGTGTATGTTTTATTTATCACAGGAAAAAAAAAACGGAATTATTTCAAACATCTAGTACCATACTCCACAAAGGGTTCAAGTAATGAGCAAGTCTATCTGACAAATCCCAAAAGGTCACTGAGAATGGGGAAAAAAAGAATAGGGAAAGACTAAAAGCATACGGCTCCAGCACTTTCAATGGTAATATTAAAAAGCATTGCACACAACAAAGTAAAAGAAAAACTTGTTCCCTGTAAAAAATACAAATAATCTGCTAGGTCCATGTGTTCTTTTTCCCTTTTTTCTTTCTAAAATATTATATATAAACATTATATATTTACTGCTTGCAGGCATAAAGTGGCATGCTGATGGTTGCTGATGGATGCTCTACAGCTTCTTACCTAGCATTCAACAGTCAAGAAATGACCATGCATTGCTAGGCTTGTCTAAAGAAAGCCTAATATGCTACACAGACAAAATATCATAAATACAATATTTTAAATTAATAATACATAAAACTAAATATAAATATTATACTTACAAACATTACAAACATTAAAACATGGTTTAAAAATTGACCAAAAATAATTATAGAGGACTTGGATATAAACATATACACACAAAGTAAGAAAATACCCCAATAGTGAAATGAACAGCTGTAAAACCATATAAAAGCTGTAAAACCTTCATATAAATGTAAAACCTTCATATAAAGCTATGTATGTTATAATTCATACGGGATACACGTAACTCCAGACAGTAAAAATCCTTTTTTTTCTAGGGAATAGAATAAATATTTTTACTTACCTTAATCCAAAGTTCTGCTGTCTTTCCCTGAGCTGGTTCCGGTCTACCAAAGCTTCTCTTTGACCAGTCTTGTTGCTGGCCCACCTTGTGACATCATACTATGACATAGGAGTTCCCTCCCACATTCCACTGCTGGAGAGAAGACTGTCATTGGTCACAGTACTACATAATATACCTTCTTATCTCATCACCTAGGAAAAATGAGCAATACGTTCTATGCATTAGCTAGGAAAGTTAGAGGCTTAATTCAGGATTTTATTTTTGCTTGGAGTTCACCATTAAGTCACAGAAGCTTACTTTAATTATAAATCCTAAGTAAATGCATGTTTTAAACTAGAAGTTACCTGGTTAGATTTATATTTTTCATAAAATATAAGACAGCAGGACCTAGTAAAAATAACTACTTTTCGACTTTTAACTGTGTTAGGTATAAATGTGAAACCCACTTACACCAGGACAGGGATCACGGGATCATTTGGCAGGATTAATGGCTTACTTTTGTCAGTTTGCAAACTTTTCTCCATCATAGTGCCATTTATTTGTAATTTAAGGAAAACTTGCTAACAAGAGATATTGTAGCACATCTCTTAAGCCTCCAGTCGGATGTCCACTTTCAATGCCAAATACTTATATTGTAACAAGACAAGTGAAAAGTGTCAAAACTATTTTATTTCAGACTGAAGTATATAAAACAAGGAGATATTTATATCACTCAACCTAGACTCCAGCAGGACAAAAAGTTCCCAATAAACAGAAGTTTACCAATATTTCCTAACTGAAATATTTCCTAAATGTAACAGTTTCCAGTACCTATTTTTCTAGGATTCCATGTAAATGTCAACGTTCAACACTGAATACTGATTTTATAGCAAGACAAGGGAAATACCTTTCTAAAGCATTTTATTTCATTGTAAAGTATCTGAAAATAAATATGGTATTTATATCACTCAACCCCAAGTGCTCAAAGTCTTAAAGTTTCCATCTTAGGCCAGTTTACAACATCCTGAATGGAAACATATTCATTCTATCCAGTGGCTTTGGTTTTGTAATTTATTTCATTAGGTACTTTTTTGTAGAAAGTGCCTAAAGTTAAGGCAAGTAATTCAATATAAAGGCAAGTAATTCAATATAAAGAACTCTAATTTTTCCACACTATTTCCTAAAATAAGAAAACAAATTTGGGAATATATCAATGAAATGTAACACCCGTATTTGATGCTAATACCATTTTTAAGATGAACAATTGTATATAGAGATACTTGTGTGTGCATTAGACAGTTTATTGCATTTACATTAAAAGTCTGGGAGATGCAAAACTTTCTTAAAACAGCTCAAATTTAGGTCAGAAGAAGATCAAATGCAGTTCTGTTGCACCTGCCAATGAATTCTAAAGGATCTCAGAAATATCTCAAGCTAAATGCAAAATGATGCCAAGGACATCAGCCCAAAGTGCCCCGGCACAGTCTGTTCAATAAATGTCTAATACCTCATTAATTTGCATAGTAGCCTATTTTAAAAAAATAGCAATATGACTGCATGATCATCTTTTCTCCAATATTGGAACTTACTTTGCTCAACTGAAAAATCTATTAAGCTTCATGAGATACATACCATAACCTATCCAATTACTATCTATTTACCATACAATTAATATGTCAAGGCATGGTGTGTAGCCAGAAGGGGCCCACATAGCAAGAATGCATGATGAAAAGTGAACATTAATATCTGCTCTTCATTATGGATGGTAACTAAAATACAACTGCAGAGAAGACACCAGCTAGTTTGTATAATCAAATACAAATAATTCAGCAAATATAATCAGTGCTTACCCAAATTTAGATTACTTTATAAATCTGCCAGGGAAAGCTGCACTGATATTGCTACCAACAAACAAATCTCTCTAAAGTATCCCTTAAAAAAATTGAAATGATAAATCTCATCTATTAAAAACAATTGATGGTTCTCAAGATTTGAAATTTCTATGCAACTGCAATCCTATACTTCTACAGTCCAAAAGTCTCTGTCTGTAAATATTTTAGACAAGCCTACTTTTCTAAATGGACAATCAAATAGATTAAAAAAAGAATTAGGACAGCCTTGGATTATACCATTTGGAGACTTGTTGGTCAGATCACTTCCCCAAAAAATCAGAAGCAGACATTGTTGGAGACTTGGTCATGGACAATCCTCCCGTCAGTCATGTACAGGGAGATGCCTCTTGAAGTTTTTCATGGTGTATACATTTCTCACACCACGCCTATCTTATGACCTATAGCTCCTCTTTCCATTGTCCAAAATGTACACAGCAACAAGTGGACTTATACCATGCTTTTTGGGAGTCTCGTAGAATATAACAATTTTCATGATCAGTAGCTAATTACATCACCTCCTACCTGGTCATTTATGTACCCCATCCTATGAATTGACAATATTAGGAACACTGACGTTACATGGAGCGCAAATTACCAGGGAAAGCTGCAATTTGTTATCTACAGTCTTTTTGTCAAAAAAAATATTACATACATAGCTGGATTTGGATCTGCCAACCTTGAAGCTCTTTAAAGAGAAACTTGCTCATGTATTTTGCTTGAAATGGATTGAGGTCTCCGTGGATGAAGAGGTCAAGGTTCAGAAACTTTTGACATATGGGAATCAAACATCGATATCCAATCCCATTCCATGAAACAACAGATAATGCGAACCTTTGAACACATACCATGGTATACTATGAAAAAGATTCCTAATAATCCCCGGTGGTCCTAAAGGTTAATACTAACTGAATACTTCCAGGCGCAATATGTATCTTTTTCCATTGCCTACGCGGTGTTCAAAATTGCTTTTTCTTTTTTTTTTTTAATTACTGTAAACACCTGTTGTCTATAAGATATTTATATGTTGCTTTTGTTCTTGATCTATTTTTGTGCATTTTGTTTTTTTCATGCATATCCTCACATACTAAAAATATTTAAAAAAAACAATTGAATGATTCAGCTACTATAAAACATGGCAGTGGCAAACCTCCCGATAGAGCCAGATGAACAGCGTTTATACTTGTACACAGCCCTTAATCCATTTTCCTATTTTTCTAAATGAATATCATAGATGGTTTCTTTTCACACCTACTAACTTGTCTCCTGGGAAGTTACTGAATCATTCCTTTTATTTTCTGAAACATCACATTTCTCCATTCAGGGTGTGCGTTGCTGAGCAGCTGCTCTTTTATTGATGTGATTTGATCAAATTTGGATTACCACAAACAGATGGAACTAGAAGCTAGCAGCACAGAATGTGTTATTGGTACACCCAAATTCTGCCTTAAAGAATGTCTATGTCACACAATAGGCCTGATTTATTAACGTTCTGGAGAAGATAGACTTTCATGAGACAACCTGGGTGATCCAGCAAATTTGGAATTGATTTCTTAAACATCATTTGCTAATAGTTGGTAAATGTTTTTGTTTTGTGTTGTTTTTTTGCTGGCTCACCCAGGCTCTCCCATGAAAATTTATCTTCTCCAGTCTTTGAGAGCATTACTAAATCAGGGCCAATGTCATTAAGTCTACAAAAACTTGCACTGAACTGATATACTTGCCAAATATAACATTTAGGCTGTGTGAGACTAAATATTAGCTGATTCCCAATGACTTCTGGATCAGCCACTAATCAAAATGAGGTATAGTCACTTACCCTTAAAAAAAAAACCCTGTATGTCTTTAAATTGTACAGTATTGAGCCATATGTTTTGTAACATTACAGTAACAATTACCTTAACAATAATTATAAGGTATTTTTAGAGAGTTATTTTAGCTTCAATTATTATATTTTCAGTATACTAAACAATGTGTTATTATGAATAATGCATGCATTTGGGAAAATGAATGTCAGCTCAAATCAAACAACTACAAAATTTGGAACAAGCTAGAGCCCTGCTGTAGGAGACATCTAAGTTTATCGCACCTTCTAATGAGGTTCTTTTCATTTTATTAACTTGTTCTTTCTTATACATACAGAGAAAATCCTGTGTCAGCATTTGACTTGTGACTTTTTACTTTAAGCAATATTCCTGCACTATGTTCTAAATGGAAAACGTGATTAGGGATGGTGTTTACCACCAGCAGCATTTTTCTATGTGAAATAAATATAATTTTATTGCTGTTAAAAGACCCTATAGTTATTTTCTTTAAAGCAGTATTCAGCATCTTGCAACTTTTCCTAGTTATCTTTACATTTTAAGATTTGCTTGGCAAAGCTGGAATATTATCTGAGGAGAGATTTAGTGGAGACATCAGAAGGTCAACATAAACATATTCAAATGATGCACTTTAAACAGTATTTTACAAACTTTATTCCCTATATCCTGCACACCATGAACTAATGGTAAAATCTATTTTTTCCCGAGTTTTGTGGCTGTACATCTACATTGATTTTACTACATAGAATATGTATGCCTAATAAATATTTAACTTTTCTAATTTTTCACTTCATTCACAGGTGGACCCCCTGTTCATTATTTAAGAATGTGGAAGCTGAGATCAGAATATGTATATATAAATATATGTATATATGGTGCTGCCATAGTTTGTGTAGTTAGTTTACACACAGTAACAGTAACCCTGGAATGTGTATGTGGCAGTGCAAATTTTTATGAGAATTAGTTGGGTTAGTTAACAAATTAGTTTGGATTAAAAACAAATAGTAGGAATAACAGGAATGGCACATGATCCAATTTATTTTAGGTAATATATTGTAAAACTATTCACAAACGTATGTATAATGCTTTCTCTACTTAGCAAGCCCAAACATTCAATGCCTTTTTCATTAAGTCAGTTGTGGTACATGCAAAACATTTGAGCCACTTTGATTTTTATTGTATGGTCTCTCTTCATTATTTTAATGTTGTGCTTTTCTCTAAGTTAATCTGTGTTTCTCTCTGCTGCTCCATTTCTTCCACTAATTGTATTATTTTTCTCTTAGATAGATGGAAGGAGACTGTCCTATAGCAGTGATTGATCCTGTCAGCCTGAGCTCTGTAAAAGGGGTAGGGATTGATTGTTATCTTTGCTGATTTATCATGTCATACTGGGCATTAGGAAGCACACATTTACAAATCTATTATTATATTGTGGAAATCACTGAGTCCGTACAAGGGTGACATTTTGTACAATTGATTTTTACAATGCTTGTTAAGCCTGAAACATGCTGAGATCTCAGCATCTATTTTTATATAAATATATTGTGGCTAGTTCCTAATTATTTCAGTATTTACCTGTCAAACTATGTAACCCGTGCTGTTTACAAAACTTGATGATGACATCTATAATGCTATACAGCAAACAATAGTTAATATGGACATTTATTACCATTACTATTAGCCTTGATATCCAATTTTAAAGTACATGATGCATATCACAACATCATTTTTCAAAAATAAACTGCTGGTATAAATAATTTGTGTATGTTAGTGGAGTCAGAACTAAAGTGAAAACATCTTGGAGCAGAGGCAGTGGCACTTTTACAATATTATATTATTAGCTTTTACCTAAAACTGATACCCTACCCAAGGGGATAACCTATCCCTAACAATAACCATCCTAAACTAACCCATCTATAACCTCTGATGTAATTCTAACAATAATCCTCCCCGAAACTATAATACTAATTCTCCTTGTAATCCATACGCTATTCACAACTCTAACCCACCCTGTATGTAATGCCGGGGTGCTTGATCTCAAAATGTAAAGCTCTCCAGACAAGTTCAACTCATCACCTTAAGTTCGTTTTGCATTGACTCCAAGTGATCATATTCATATTACATATCTTTGTATTAATTCTCCTTAAGTACCAGTGAAATAAAACACACACAATTAAAAAGAACATAATATTTTACTTATCCGATTACTGATGATGGGTATAGCAGTCTTAGATTCCATACATCTCATTTAGAAGGCCCCTAAAGACAAGACGAACTGTAGATAAAGCCCCTCAAGCCCCTTTACTGTACTTTATTGATCTATTCTTTAGAAGGCTAACCATCCCTACAGCCAAATATATCAAAAGGATTTAGCACTACTGTTTAGCAGATATTATTAACACAAACCCAGACTGCTTTCTGCTGTGTTTTATTTAGCATGTTTCTGGTAAGAACTGTCATAATTTGCAGTGTGTATGTGTCAGTTCCCAGCCAAAATGTCAAATGTCAATTCTTCTTTTCATTACTGATCACGTGTGAATCATTGTTGAAATTGCAGATTTAAAGGTGGCTAATATGTCCTCATCTTCGGGTGCAAATGGAAAGGAGGTTGGGTTCTGCTTTAAAGTGCACCTGGGCTTTTCAAAACATAATGTTGTAATAGAAT
>NC_092867.1:28636873-28660814 GCF_032062135.1 Pyxicephalus adspersus
GTATTTAAGATGAAGGTATATAAAAAATATTTATGTATTGTGAATAGAACATCTTGGGTAAAAAGGTTAGTATTTAAAAGGAAAAATACTTATAATTTCTAGTCGAATTAAACCTAAAATTTGCTTTTTCATATGATTAAATTGCATTTAAATTCAGATGGTGAGGGGAAGAGATAGAATCCAAATGGTCATAGGATTTCCTTCCACCTCCTCTTATGTCTTGAACCCATCACTTCCACAGTAATTGAGAGAAAAAGTCCACAATAGGAACACCAAGGGCTCAATTTGTAAAACAGAGTATCTAAAATTCCCTATAACATTCCCTGGTGGTAATCAATTACTGCCATTGAAACATGGACACATGAACCTGGAAGATTCCCAACAGAGAATGTTTGAGGAAATATCTGGTTCCCTGTTTTATAAACCGAGCCCCAAGAGTAATTCCATTTTCCATGTTTAGTATGTTTAGTGATTTAAATTGTTATTGTTATTTCCTTTCCATGTATTTTATTTTTTCTTTTGTGATTTTCAAAGCTGACATGCCATGTAACTCTCACTGCAAATTAACTAACACACAATATATTTATCCCAAAGCCTCCTGGTCAAAATGTCTGTTGGTTCACATCCTGTTGGCTATTACCAAGCACCTGGGGCTTCTCAGCCAGGTGCGGAAGCAAACAGATGGCTTCTCTGATATTCTAACTAGATTCAGAAATCTGGCCACTGATGACAGCTGTCATTTTTTGGCTATGCCTGTTTGTCTGCTATACCTGTCAAAGTCAGATATAGTAATTTCGGATCCAAACTTGTATTGATCTAATTCCCAATTCCAATCCAAGGCCAGAATCAACCCTAATTGTATCTGTCCGACCACTAGTAATCATATTGGCTACATTGTTTGGTTACCAACTGATATGTAGTTGATACTGGGCACTCTTATGCTGTTATTAATGAGATATATTTAAAAAATGAATTTTGAATAAGCAAACCTGAAAAAGCTGGAAGCCGTTTTTTTTATAATGATAAACTGTTCAACAGATTTTACGAAGAGTCAACATTTACAGAAGATAGTTTGTAACACATGGAAAACAACTTTCTATCAGTTGAAATGGTGATAAATATATTTTATTCATGCTGCTCCAGTGAATTTTCAGACCTTAAAGACCTAGGAGCACAGACAGAGTGAAAATGCCAAACAGGTTTTTTTCTGATAGATGAGACATGTTTAAATCTATCAAGTGCCATACAAAGTTTCATAAATCAACCAAGGAAGTAAAATAATTCTTCAACACCAACGTCTATATAAATATACACTAAGAAATTTAAGTAATTCACTATTTTTTGTTTGACATATTTATATATTTATTTTATTATCAAAATATTCTTTAAAAACGAGTGATTATAAATAATTTATATTGAGTTTAGGAGTGCTTAGAGGTCCACAAAGAAGCCACAAGTGACAGGCTCTGCTCAAAATCTATCTAGTCAGAATCTACCCAAAATGCCAATAGGCTTTATGCTATTCTTGATAAAAGTAACAAGTCCTTAGCCAGGTCAACTATCCTGGATATTTTTGGTATTATTGGCCTCAACATTTCCTTTTCTTTCTTCTTTGCCTAGACTGGTCCTCCTCACAGTTGATCAGCTGAAGGACCTCTTTGTCTTTGAATGACCTTCTACGAAAATCACTATACTAAGGTCTCGTACTCTTACTATTTCTGGGGAAGTCCTCTTCACTTCTGTGCCCTGTGTGAATTACTTGGATGGGCAGAACATTAACTATCATATCATCCACCCATATGGCTGTGACATTAAGATATTTCAACTTGATATTACTCCTCAGTTTCCCAGAGGCCATGGCCATGTCAGAATATTTCTCTGAGAGAATCAAAAAAGTCTTTATCATCTTCTTCTGCAGGAGAAGGATTGTAATGCAAGATAAAAAATAGATAATCAATTTCCCCTATTGTGGAATTATATCAGCACCTTCCTTGATAATTGAAATAATAGATTTGTGAGGCACCTACAACTTAATCCTTATCAAAGATGATCATGTGGAATAATGTTTTTAGAACTCACTAAGTACCATCTGCAATTCCGTACTAGTTGCCTAAATTACTGCTTTCATTTAAAAGAATGACGAGGACTTGGTTGGGCACAAGACTTATAGCTCTCTGGACCCTTGCATTCTTTTCCTACCACTACTAGTGGCTAAACCTATACCAGGATGTAGTGGACTACATTAGGCCTCGTACCACTTCCCTTCTTTCAATCCCAGTAGAGACTGGAGCTATCTCGTAATAGACTTTATTGCCACACTTCCTCTTTGTAATGTTTCTTTTTTCCAAAATGGCACATTTTGTTCCTCTTCCCGTGCTGCCCTCAGCCACAAAGTCCAACATCTAATTTTTGTGAAAATACAGTTTTATAATTATGCACTGTCAGTTCAGGGTTTAAACCATATCAGAACTTTTAGTGATGTAATACATAAACATTTGGCCTTCCTTGGCCTTGACATGGAATTGCACATGCACCATTTGAAGACTCAGTTTTTTTCAACCTAGTAACAAAATTTGGCTTGACACCCAAAATACAGGTCTCAAGATCCCCTTAAAGTTTGCACCACAATATATTTGACCCTATATGATTTTCAGAAACATGATCCTAATCTCCTAAAAAGTCCACATCTCAAAAAAACAACCATGGATTTCACTTGCTGTGGGTACCTGAAACACATGTCCTAAATAGAAACCTTTGGACATATTTTTAGGATCCCTGGCCACCTGTAGCACCCACCACCTCCCATTTACTTGATTTGTCCTCGTATCTGCCATGTGATACAGCTGTCCAGAGCCATGTATTCATTCCTGAAAAGAACATTTCTCGTTCCTGTTCAGCATATGACCACAGAAAATGATGGCCCATCAGCTTCTTCTGGTTCTGTCACTGTACATGTGAGGAAATTGGCCGGGAGGGTGCACATTGCTTGTGTGAGGAGGAGGGCATGGAGCTATAATGTCTGCATGAAGAGGGAGCAAACCCTGTGTTTTTGGGAGCTGTATTGTTTTTGTGTGGGTTGGCAGAGGGCTCATTGTATGAAGAATGGGCTGTATCGCTTGTGTAAATAGGGTTTGGGGCTCATTGTGTAAGGAGGGAGAGCAGGTTGCCTTCATGTGAAGAGGAGGGCAAATTATTCTATTGTTTGTGTAATGAGGTGCCTGCATTGTTTTCATGTGAAAGGTGACAGGGCCCTGTGTTGTTTGTGCTGAAAGAGAAAAGGTGAGATGTAAAGGAAGAGGGGTACAAGGGGTGCAAAGGTAAGAAATACTGGAACAAAGGTGCAGGAATGGGAGAAGGTGGCTAGCAGAGGTAAGTGGTAGAAAAGTGAGCGACACTCCCTGGACTTACAGCCTGATGGGTGCATTTGTTACAAGTTCTCCAAACAGCTACTCTATTACTGGGCAGCCTTGAAGGAAACATTTACACTAATGTAGGTATACCTTTCTTATCTTGTATTCAGCTGTAAAGTAACTTCTTGCATACTAATATTTTAGTGCAGGGGATTATAGCAGTATTCCCTTACCAACAGTATAAATAAATTATATGTTTTATCCATGGTTCAGATGGCCATGGCTCCAGAAATTTTGGTATGTTTTGGTATGTTGGTATTAAGGGCTGCAGGATTCAAACACTTTGGTTCATTCATGCTATTTTCAACCAACTCAAGGACTGTTGATATGAGCCATGATAGATATAGCGAAGCTAACACATAGTAGGATCTAATACAGTCTTGCATTCTTGTCAGCAAGTATTGGATTCCTCTTTGCAGAGTTTATAAATAAAGGAAAAAGCTACAAATCTAAAAAAATGCATGTATCTAGTATGCTTCTTGGTTTATAAAGGGCATTTAAATAAATTTGCAGTAACATCAAGTTTCCCATCATTCTGAATATAATGCTAAGCAGTGACCTGAGGCTTTCACAATCTTAGCAAAACTCTTGTTACCCACCCAATTCATTTTGTAAAGCTTTAGGATTTTTTGACTTACTTAAGACATTGGAAGTATTAGCTGCAAGCTTAGCTACACACAGGCTACAGGGTAACATGCATCAAGGACATAACTGTTACCATTGGGAGATATTTATGGCTGCCAGACCCTCCAATATGACATCTTGAAACTGAATCCTGCAATAAATCTGGTGCTAATACCTAACACAGCAGTCCTGTAAAAGCTTTTCATAATCTCAGAGTTGAACGCAACAATAAAAGCTCATGTTACATTTAACATCAGGAAGCTGGCCCAGGCTCCAAAGCAATAATATATACCGAGTGTTTGAGTCAATGTATTGTAACAGCTGTCCAACAAAAACCCAGGGTTTCATCCAGGATGATAGTTACATTTGCCCCAGATACAGGTTATATGCAGAGTATTTTTCTTTGTAATCGGACATTTTTCCTTTTCACCTGAAGGGGGTGCTGAAGTACCAGGCTGAATGACAATGAGCTTCTTGGCCAGGTGGGGGAGCTAAAGAGGCCTGGGTATGATCAGGTGTAACTGTCTCAGCTGAAATGCATCCTGGAAATTAGGCTGGGGATATAAACTCCCACCCTGCTTATTCCTGGGGCTCTGTCTTGGCTGGTGAGCTGGGCCAAGGTGAACGGTGAAGAAAAATACAGACTTTGTTGTTATGTTATGGTTGTTATGGTTAGGACCTTAGAGAGGTTTGGCTGAGTTGTTAGTAAAGGGAACTAACAGTTAGTTAGAGGCCAAGTGGCCAGGCTTTATTTATTTATTATATTTATTTATTTATTATTGCTGCTTGTTTTTGTGTGAAAATAGTATTAGTGAATAAAACCCTTGATGCACTGATAACCTGCTGGCCCTGTTTCCTGGTTGAAACACCCCCCGTTGCTATGGGTGATCTTACAGTATGTACACATAAACATTTTTTGTAAAAATCAGTATTTTCTAAAATAAAACAATCATGAATACTGTCATCAATTTAATTTAAGCAAAATAGGACCAATGGGAGAGACTTAAAAGGCTCTCCTGGCTATGGGCCGCCAGAGAAACTAGAGTATGCGAGAAGTGGGAATTACATGAAATCTTCTTCCAGTAAATGACTGTAGGTCTTAACTGTCATTCTTTTTTCAGGGCTCACATTATTCTTTTGCATACTTGTCACATTATGCCTATGCACTGCTGGGGAAGCAGAGATAATGCCACTGCTCTTTTCAATAAATCGTCTGTACCTTTAGAAGAAATATTCTTTTACATTGCTGACAATATTAATTGTTAGATTAGGTATATACCTAAAAAGAACAGTTTCCACATAAACTCTACAGCTTCAGGAGTCACTGGTCCCTTGTGATTTTGTAATTCACTATAGATTCAAAATGAAGTATCTTACAATCACCTTCACTGCAACACTATGTTGTCAGGAGTCTTAGGGGAACACAATTCCTTTCACATGTTCCCCAGAAAAGAAAACACACGTTCTGTTCACATGCCAAGGTCCATCAATTGGTCACCTTCTTCTAATTGGACCAACTGTTCCTCCAATCAATAAGCAGGACCTCCGCTACGCAGTGTAAAAGGGACCAAAAGTATGTAAACCTTTATTGCATACAGGCATTTCATTCAAAACTATTTTCCAAATGCTATTTTTACCTAAATAAACTGCAATGCCTAAAATGTGCAACTAGGTTGTTCTATCAACGTCCATAAATATCGCTATCAGATTTCAGATGTAATTTTCCCAGTGCTGGATAGATATTAATAGCTATACCGAATGACAGTGTAGTCAAGGCCTCGGCTTTGTAAAATCCATGGTCAAAGTTTACAAATATTCCAGGAACCCTTTATGTCTCTGCCCTTATGTCATTTGCCCTTTAAGCAGTTTCTAATGGATTGCAGTACACAGCAAAAACTTTTTTTTTCTTAAACTCTTTAAACTTTTTTTAATCTCTATATTTCCAGTTATTGCACAGCCAGTTTCCTGTAGCCTTACTGTATAACTATTAAGGGATTTACAGTTCCAAAATATATATTATACAAAAGGTCCCCACATTTAGACTGCGCAGGAGAAAAAGAGATGGCAGTACTGTAATAAGAACATTAGTGCTGTAAAATAATAATTGGATGTGCCATATTATCTGTGCCCTGCAGATCAAAACGTTCAAAGGGCCTTTGTCTAATGGTTTAAAAGACAAGTAATAAATGCTTAAGGTGATGTGTTATCATTAAAGTTTTATAGGGAAGAAAATTATATAACCTGTATACCAGATCAAATTTTATGTTCACTTGTAAAGATAATTGTGAATGGAAGAATTCAAATGTTGAATCAAGGTCAGTGTGTTCTATAGAATTGTGCTTTATCGTGTGAAGATTTTACTGTATGTGTAATTTCCTTTTTTCTAATCTATAATATTTATACTTGGATTTCTCTTTAACCCTTAGTCTTCTTTTATTTCCTGTTTAGGGTTTTAGTTAATTTAGTTTTTAGTCATACCTATTCTTTACTAGGTGCAAGCTATGCAATGTTGCAGATGAAGTTCTGCCAGAACTAAGCCCCTGTTTTGATCCCTAACCAGGTCTCCTCCTGTACCTGTTACCCCTCATCCCCTTTCCCATGTCAATGTTCTTCAGGTACTTCAAGGCCCTTGATATTAAACCTAAATAAATTACATTTAGTTTGCAAAAACACTTTGTATTATTAACCATTTCATGTTAAATATTTCTTTCTTTGTGCTGCTGTTCATCGGTAATTTTTTACAAAAATTGTATGTTATGCATGTTTGAGCAGCAGCAAGCCACTTTTATATTGTTTTATACCCCTGACTTTTGAGTGACTATGCAAAAGAAAGTAGTTTATAATATTTAGCACCTTATAAGTACAAATCCTATTAGGGCTTGTATAACCTTAAAAAAATAGGAAGTGCTATAGCAATTTCTGTGCTAGTAAAGGCAGAAAAATGCCTTTTAAAGGCAAGTAAAGATTGCTATAATCAAAATTTTAAACATGTGAAATGGGACTAGCCAAGAGGTAAACAACTATATAAAATGCTTAAGTGCATGCTAGTCTGTTTTTAGGTAAAGCTACATAGGGACTGCAGTAAAAGAAATGGATGGAAATAAAAATGCATTACTGCAAATCTGTACTGTGGTGACCACAGCACATAAGTGTTCAACTGTATTATGTGCTGGTGATAATAGCAATGCAGGAAAACGAGTCTGAATGACTGACTTCACATTTCTTAAATAATAACAGATAGCATTGTAAATGAGGTATATTAATCTTAAGCCTTTGATGTTCTTTTTTACACAGAATATATGTTTAACCAATATGAGAAAAATTACGATTTAGTCTATTATAAGCTGAAGCAGATGGTATTTGCATACAACCAATTTTACATAGGTATAGTATGTTGTGATTAGCCTGTATTTAGCCTACATAGGATAAAGCACGTAAAACAGGTTGTGGCTACACCAGCAGTAAATTTCTCTTCATTTTCCCTCTAGTGTTCAGTGTATGAGAGTGAAGAATGGTATCTAGTGTTTCTGAATATAGGAGAGTATGTAGTTCCTTCCTCAATAGCAAAGCCTTGGTTTTGGTAGCTGGTTGTTCCTGTCACCCAGTGCTGCGTCTTGTATAAGTTCCGACTGTTTTTTTTTTTTTTTTGTGCACTATATCAGTGGTCACCAACCTTTTCGGACCACTAAATTTACCGGCTCCGTACCATGCATGCCCCCAGAGTGACTCCATGATAAGAGAGCCCACCCAAAGGTTTAAACCTGTGATGGGAGAGAGGACGAGTAGTCTCCAGACACACAACCTGCCCACCGCCCTAAGCCTGCAATCTGTACAGGGGACATGGTCCACGGCTCTGGCCGGTGCGCTCATACTTTTCTTATAGCACTAGATCAGTGAATGCACTTCCCTTACGCTGACATATATGAACAAACTAAAGAAACACAAACAAATGGCCTGATTTATTAAAGCTCTGCAAGCCTAGAGAAGATAGACTATCATTGGAGAGCCAGGGTGATCGAGCAAACCGAGAATGGATCTGGTTCGGGATTGAAAACATTTGCCAACTGATGGCAAATGGGTTTCAGTAAATCCATTACAATTTGATGCATTACCCAGGCTCTTCCATGATAGTTGATCTCCTCCAGTCTTAGGGAGCTTTATTAAATCAGGCCCAAATACGCAAAAGGCACTGGAAAATCGATCCTAAATTTTAAATCCCAAAATATACACTTTTTACCGCTCAATGGTTCTGGTGTGTTGGCTCATGTGCACCCCAATATATGAACTATATATCGAGTATGTCTACCTCTTAACAGTTGCCCAATATAGACAAAAAAGGCTAGATTTGGACCTGGAATACATATATGCTACAGTCCCTCAACATCAGATAATGACCCTCTATAGAGTCATTCCAGCCTCTGTTGATTGGCATATTAGATAGGGGGGCGGAGCATATAGTAACTTGTAAAACTACCCTAATTATGTATTAATGCCTCTTTCCTATCACCCTATAAACTGTACCTCTTGGCTGACATATCCATAATGTGAATAACTATATACAGTAATTGATATATTAAACAAGTAGAATGCTACATTTCACAATACAGTACCATACTTTGCAGCTGTACATACTATTTGCGATGATGTCAGGGCAATTATATTATTTTCTGACATTTACAAAAAGCACTGCGAATAATAATTTTTAAGAAAATCTGTACTTTGCCATTGCAGGGAAATACATTAGGATTGCACCTTTCCTTTGCTCCTTGCCATTTAAATCAACCACTAGAAGGTCAGGAAGCCCTGTAAAAGCCCTAAATCACTCGAGTCCTATATAAGGTAAAATTTCCCTTACAGTGAAATCAGTAATTTTATGGCAAAATCAATTTACCGCAATTACTCAAATCATCCCCCCCTGATCTGGTTATGGATTATTACAATTTTTATTTATTTTATTTAATTGTTTATTTTATACAAGGGTTGTAGTTTAAATGGACATTGGACACTTTCACACAAGACTCCCATAATGTGTGATTTTGATTGTTTGATAAACAATTTGGAAAACATAAATGTCAACTTGATGTGCTGATATTGCTATAATCTAAATCTGTATGCCAAGTGGATAGCCTTCTATTTCCAGGAATCTGACCATTTTAATGGTTGGGACTCATTTCCATATCACATGTGTCATCCATTTGATGTAATGGAATGTGTGCCCCTCCTCTTTGTGTAATTTGAAATGTTCTATAAAACTTTCAGCTGCTCAATGTGACATCTAAATCCTTTAATTGAACTTGATATATCACTTGTTAATGAATTCTAGACATATAAAAACTATAAAATCTGATTTACAACAATGACAGATCCTTATTTCAAAATCCTTTCAATGTAGCATTTACTTGTCTCTTGGTGTAATAGTTGTTTTTTATAGTTTTATGCACATAAAATCATTCAACTGGATGTACAATATAATTTCCACTCCATCTTAATGGCCATGCTTGCAATCTCCTTAGCATATTTGAAAGCCAAATGTAGATTAGGACTGTTTTATATTTGTATTAGAACAACAAAGATGAATATCTGTTCTTGATCTTTGCTATTGACTATTAGGAACCATGTCATGGCCTTTCAATAGCATTTAAAGGAGCATTGAGGAGCAACAATGGAATATATTGCAGATTACCAATCTTTAGAAATGATGGTTGCATTTTTTTAAAACTAAGTACATGTCCTGGAAGTACAAAAACACCTGAACCTAAATCTCAAACAATGTTTTAGCCTTTCAAGCTAACCCCTCCTGTAATAAACAAGAGATATTTGTAGCCCAAATGTGGCATGGCAAGCTATGGCAAGCGATGACATTTGCAGCAACGTAGGGAGAACTTGCAGAGAGGAGCGTTTAGGCCTCCTTTGGGCCCCCTTATTGTGATATTGTTCTTTAGGCTTAGTCTACACTGATGTTTTCCCCAGCGTTTACCCTGAGGCTTTTAAAGCCCGTGTTTGAAATGCCCATGCATTCCAATGGGCTAATCTACACCAGGACGTTTCCTTGAAGCACGATTATGAGCTTTATCTTTATGAGTTTTATCTAAAAAATTAAACAGCTGAGTTAAAGCTGGAAAATGCCCAAAAACGTGGGTAAACAATTCCATTGACTTCAATAGGAAGTTTTACTCAGATTTCCCGTGTCTTAAGCACTTAAAAAGTAAACGCGTTTACGTAAACATTTTTCATATATTTTCTAAAGGACTGTCAAAATAATTTACTAGCAGAAAAATTAGAAGTACCCTCTAGGGTACATGGACCACTAACTGAGAGCCTGGGAGCTACAGTATTGGCTGTTCATCAGTATGTCAGTATGCCAAAAAGACTTATATATAGATTGTGGTGTTCATATTTTGATTCCAGTTTCTCAAACTAAGAGCAGTTTTATTTGCTATAGCATAAATTATCTTCACTTGTCTTTTCCATGACTGATGAATAATGTGTCTTCCTTTAGGCACTTGTCAGTGTTGTGACATCTTAATTTTCACAAATTACTTCACAGCATTCAAAGACTAAAGTGAATTTACGTTTAATAAGTATTCCTACCCAACCTAATTGCTAATTAGGAACAGTTACAAAAAGAAACAAAACAGGTTTGTCATTATTTCTTAATATTTGTATAAAACCTTTTTTTTATTTTTGTGTTTTATTGCTATTATATTAATCATAAACAACTATTCATTGTAAAATGCAAATGAGTCAAATGATTGTTATTTTAAATGACTTGGCATCAGTAACACTGAGAATGCACTTAAAACCTCCTACTATCAGCAGTTCTTATCTGAGCAGGCTAAATAAACCCTTACATGAACTTTGCAATGTAAAAATTCTTAAAAGCACATTAAATGAACAAGGCACTTGAGCAAAATTGTACTCATTTTCGTCTGTCATGTGTTCTTTCTAAGCTTAGCATAACTATTACCACAAGGCTTAATATTTTAACTATTTAGCTGCTGGTCATGCCATTCTTTTTACAGTATTGCACAAAACTTGGCTTTCATTGGTTTTCTGTGAAGATGACTAATTAGATTTTGAAGTGTTTGATTCACTTTATATATATGTTTGTAAAAAATAAAGATGTTAGCACTCTGAGGCAATCCAGGTAAGCTATCCTTCTCTCCCTATGATCTGCTTTTGGTACATTTGCATATCTCTGCAGTATAAAGCAATGGCTGTTGGAAACAATTGGCATATCAAATAGTCTGAAATGAATGCAGATTCTTTTAAAAGTGGTAGATATTGGGAAGCAATGATGAAATGAATTTGGAGTTTGCTGCAGTAAGCTATGGTCCTGAAACAGCTTGGCGGTGCCTGTTTTTTTCTTTCCAACGCTATGACAATTTAAATTCCATTGATCCATACAATGTAATTTGTAGTGTACTGCAAAAATTATTTTCAATTATAAACATTAAAAAACAACAAAAGATGATATAAATATCATATGCTTTGTGTTTTTGAATGGACACTTTTTAAATATTATTATATCAGAAAATTCTTTGGAAACCATTTATGTAGAAACGCAGAAGAAATCAAGAAATCATAAACATGTATTTTTAATACCTAGGTGTAGTGGATATTTCGATGTATAGCATTCACATGTCCATACATATATTATACAATACCTGCAAATTATTTCAATTCCTACCTTGGATTTTGTGACCCATTAAATAGCATTTAAATGAGCTTGTTCTGAAATATTCCAATGAAATTTGCATTGCTAAGATGTAACTGCTTCAGAAAGCCTAGTCTATAATCATCTGCAATTCTATTGCAGCATTAACACATGTGAACAAGCTCGCTCTTGGTAATTTTATAATAATACCTGTTGCACAGCATTGAAGGCAGCAGCTTCAGAAAGAAATTGCATTCAGAATTCATGAAACTATGAATTCTGGGTATTTAAATTCTGACTTTGCTAACATTTTGTCATTCACTTTTCATTCTATTAACAAAGTAGAACACGCTGTCTGTTTGCGGTGTCAGGCAGAAGCTGTAAACAAAAAAAGCAACCCGTGCCATGTGCGGTAAGAAATATAGCTATTAGTACTAACATTAATTCTGTGGTTTGCATTCACAGTAGCAAAAAGCATGGTGAACAGTGATCTATTTGCCAGCAGAATATGGACATTTAATACAAAGCCACAGATTCATTATTAAAACCATGAAATGTTAAATCGTAAATACCCCAAAGTAACGTTCTTCACAAACCAGGTGAGTATAAAGATATGAAGCAATGAGCCAGATTTTACAAACAACAGATGGCACATTGGGGAAAAAAAAGACTTTGTATAAATAAACATTTTATATGCTATTAACCTCCCTGGCCTTATGAATACTAAGTATTTTTAAATGTAAAATGGTACATTTAAAAACTTAGTATTTTAAATTTCCCGCCTCCCAGCCACATAGGCCCACCCTCCATACACACACTCACGAGCAGATGCCCAGTCGGCATCTGCTTCCACCGGGCCTTGCGTCCCCAACTTTTACACCCCGGAGACGCAGATGCCAGGTTACACAGATGCCCAGCTGGCATTGGCAGGGGCAGAAGATACTGAACATCCCTGGAGGATGCAGCGGGCACTGCTGGAGGACACTGCTGGAACGTGGGGAAAAAACTCCCTGGCAAATTCACCCTAAGTGTGGCTTGAGGTTACCAGTTTTGGTATGGAAAATTCACCCCGAGTCACACTCGGGAATACCACCAGGGAGGTTAAATTGATATCATAAAGATATGTAGGCATCTGCAGTTGCCTAAATGAACCTTTAAAGCTCCATGGGAGCACTGAAACCAAGTGGTGCAATTTTAACAAATTCCACTGTATATGTGAAACAGTAGGTAAAAACTAAGAAAAGTATAGATATGTATTTAGGGTGAGATGGAAAATGATGGCAATTTACTGAACACATGGTAAGTGATTTTTGAAGTGGAGACTAGGATAGTTACATTAATCATGAGAATACTAAAAGTGTACCCAGAAGTCTGGGATGGATGCTTCATACAATATTAGAGAACACTGACTTTGCAAATGATGCCCCAAGAGATACTTTAATCTATCATTCGTAGAACTGGAGATAAAAATCAAAACAAAGCAATACATATTAGAACAACCAGTCACAATGTTTGGAGGACAGCAAAGTAGAGTATTCATCAAAAATTGGCCTGTACCAAAGCAGTGTCTTGAAATGCAAGTATAGGGTTCTTCAGGTCGTGTAGAATTTTTATCTTAAATGACATTGCCACCATCACAATGCAGGGCTCATGACTAAGACAGGCAAATCAACCTAAAATTAAGCCTTCAGTCAATCCTAGGACTAAACCTAAGGGTTCTGCATTATGCTTACTAAAGCCCACACCTAATTCACTCTACAAAATGTTAATAGCACACCATAACTAAAAATTACAAAAAAATGTAGCACATTTTGTAAAACATTTCCTAAATCCCTAAACTGCAAAAGCATGTATGGAAGTGAAGGTTATCAAAGTGAGAGTAGCTAGGAACACATTTGTTTTTTGTCCTTGAACTACTTACGACGGCAGAGAAGGAGCTTCAGGGCCCCATGCTGCTCATAAAACACCAGTTTACATGTCTGTGCTACGACAAAATTCTAATGAAACCACTGCTGTAGGGGAGGGCAGAAAACGCCAGCGTAACACGGTAGTTCAAAGTAAAGGCAGACAAGCTAAAAACAGCATACATTAACAATATTACATATTAATGATATGGAATACATATATTAGAAACATATTCACAGACTAAAATAATTCTGACAAAACTGCCAGCCACATCAGATAAAATCCTCATTAAACAGACATACATACAAAGCTCTATGTATCTTTTTCACTTTATACAATATATATATATATATTTGCTTTTTTCCGATTTAAGAAAATAGTTACATGTAACAACAGTGCTACTGTATGAAATGGTTACAGGCATTGGAGACTAATATGATACATAAAAGCAATTTCTCACCGTGAAATCAAATGGTATTTTTTAAGCACTCAGCATGTGAACTTTTGGCATTGAGTACATGGGTATAGATTCCCATATGAAATATATCAGCAGTAATAAAGACGAGCTCCAACATTTTCCTTGAATTTGATGTATTTGATAATCATGATGTTTTTTCTGTATTGATTGAAATAAAATAATATTACCATAAATTCAATCTTGCGTTAAAGTTTTAGGTGTGGGTGCTACAGGTGGCCACAGGTACCTAAATTGAGATGTGGCATTTGTAGCAGACGGGGATGATTTTTGGGCGGATAATGTAAGATCTGATACATGGGGCAAACTTGGAGGGGACCTTGAGGTGTATGTGTTTGGTGGCATGTCACATTTTATTACTGGGTTGGAAGAGAACAGACCTTAGATCAGTGTTTGTAAACCAGGGTTCCTGCAGAAGTTGCCAGGGGTTTTATGAGCAATGGACAATTTGTGCCTTTCGAGTCAGTGTAAGTGACGCCAATGATCTTCTTGGCTGTCTGGAATCCAGAAATGTAGAAGGCACTCTTCTACTGACCACCACACTAATGTTCCATGAGCTGTGTTATTTCAAGGGTTCCCCCATGTTATAAAGGTTGAGAAATGCTGCCTTAGGTAGTCATATGCAGTAAAAGATGTCCAAATGTATATATATTTTCATCCTTGCAAGGTAAGTTTAATAACCCCATAAATCCAAACTATGCCTAGCAAAATTTTAAAACTTTGTGTAAAAGCTCGCTTACACAGAAATGCGATTATAGACTCAATATATGCCAGCTCTATTGTAGAATAAATGAGTTGGGTAAGCACTACATTTTCTAGGTATATCTATATTTGATCTCTACACGGCAAAACAATGTCTGAAACCAATACTCTTACTTCCATATTCATTAAAATAAAAAAGAGTGTTTGAAATTTCAATCATAAAACTCCTAGGCTTATCATGCTTTCTGAAATGCAGGATGTTTGTAAAAACAAGCAGGTTTTCTTCATATGGTGAGTTTACCATACTGACAATTTAATTACAAAGCCCCTAAATCTTGTATTGTCATCAAAATTGCCAGGGGGGTCAGGGGCACCTGTGGAAATGAGCCTTATCAGAAAAAAATAAATATGTAGTTTTTCTTGAAATCAAATTTAAAGTTATAGTGGGATAGATGTTTTTAATGAGGTTGTCAATCTTAGTTCATCTAGTAGCTGGTGCTGATGCTCAAGTGTATAGATTTTTAATGAACACAGCTGTACCAGCATTTCCTCATAAACTCATATGATATTGCAGAGTTTATGTTCTTTTTAAGAATGACAGCTAGTGGGGTTGTATTACTGTGAATGCCTATGTTTCAGTATTGGCACCACCAAAAGGAATAATCAAAACTGACAGTTGGATTTATTGACCCATATTCCTGCTGTAACTTTTTACAGAAAAAAAAAATGTTTAATTATTTTTTTTTACCTGTGGCATGTTTCCATAGGTGCCCCAGACCTTCCCAGTGATAAGGCAATGTAAAAGTTTGTGGCAATGGACTGCATTTTACATTTTTCACTAACACTCATCAAATTGTTGTGTAATTTGAAGAACTTAGATCAAATTCGGTCACAAAAGGAAATTTATCAATAAAATTATCAGTGTTTCTCAAAGTTTTTGTAACATGTAGGAGCCTCTTAAAAAACTTTTCTGTTCTTCAGATAATTCCTACTATATCCACAACTCACAGTACCTTAGTGTGGTGGTCAGTGGCAAGAATGTCGCCATTACAAATACCGAAAAAGATCATTGGTGTCTGTTAATCTGACCTGAGAGTCACAAGTTGTTCATTGTTCAAGGAACCTCTAGCAAATCCTGGATGGACCATGGTTAAGAAACCCTGTCCCAGACCAGTGGTCGCCAACCTTTCGGACCTCACATTTGTAAAATGATGACCTTCCTAATGGTGCCTTAGGAGGACAGTGGCGGTTATGATTAATTGATCAGCTCACGGTTAAGTGAAGTATTACTATTGTTACTATTATCATTAGTTGCATTAAATTTGGTGCTACTAAAGAAATGCAGAATATTTGTTTGCTTTTTCTCACTCATTATGAGTTTATTTCATTCGAATCCAAGACCAAAAAAGAAATTATAGTAGTTATCAAAGTAAAACTATTTGATGGTAATAAATATAACAGTTAAAGAAAATACGCAAGGTCATACTTACCTAAAAGAGCATCTGAAAAATAAACATAAAATAAAACAATCAGATGAGAATCGATATCGGCGGAGCGGGGTGACTGTTGTTATGGTGGAAACAATACTGAAGCGCACAGCTCGGCAACGGTTGCCTCATACAACTTAAGACTACACTGACGTCATGCTGTGCCTCTCTTGTTTTTCTGCCTCTAGTACCGTTTGTGAATTTAGTGCAATATAAAGGCAAAAATTGTCATTCAGAATATAAGAATTTATTAGAATATTATTTTTGTTTTAATATTAAATAAAAACCTAAAAATTGCAAATAGCGTCAACATTTTTCTCTGGACCACCAAAATGTCTATGTTTGAAACTTTGACTTTGCAGGGACATGAGATTGTGAGTGCCTCTGAGGGACAAATATTGACATTACCTTGGACTCTAAAGCTCTGTCTAACATGTTAGCAATATCTTAGCACATGTTAACGGGAAGATGTTCAAAGAAAATTATTTTTTCGTCTAAATCTTTCAAATTAAAACCCTATAGAGCCTTGCATGAAGGGTAAAAGAAATGCTGGAGTGTTGGAGTTACTGACTGGTCTGACTATCTTGTTCGGAAAAAGAAATCCTTCAAAAGTGGCCTATTTGGCTTCATAGGTGTTTGAGCTGGCTATCTCTGTTCTTTTAAAATGAACAATGTTTACACTTCATACATCAGCAATCCTTATCATATGATGTATGTGTTCCCAGGCTTCTTCTGTCACTGACATGCGACACGCAGTTACAGAGCGACTTAACAATTCTTGTTCTTTTCCAACATAACATGAGCACTAGTACAACGTGTCATCAACCTAGAATCTCATCAAGGCTTGTCATTTCTTAAAGCTTACTCTATGTGCTTAAATAAGCAGAAAACAGGAGTATTTGGTTGCATTGCAAAATAACTACCTTTATGGTTTAAATATTTTAAAGGAATATAATAAATATTTTTTCTTTACCTAAACTGAAGTCTAAAAGGACATAATAAGGAAGGGAAATAAATAAGGAGGGAATAAGATGAAGTCCATGATGGAATAGGGACAGGTGGGTAAACTACTAAACCTCTATTCTCTAAACCAATGTGTGTGTGTGTGTGTGTATATATATATATATATATATATATAGTTCACCAGTCTTTAGATGTGAGTGCACTAACGCATTTCCTGTCCTAGAATGACAGTGCTTACCTATAGCATTGTAACTGCGAAATGCGTTGAGGTGTTAATTAAATGGGAGTAAAGTGAATATTTTACCATTGTAATGCTGACTAACTTAGATATTTATTTAAATTGTTTTGTGTGTTTTCTAAATTTAATAAAGTAAGAAATTTGATGTTTAAATATCCACGCAAACATTTTTTTAAAGCATGTATCTGTGGTTCTGATGTACTTTTCTCCACTTGCAGGAAATGGTCCTAGCGTGAAAAAAAGAAAACTCATGAAACACCACATCTAGGTACTGGTACGCTAGTACTATATCACATTTAAATTATTGGGTTTAGATATTTTCCTTAATAAAATGTTCCTATACTAATCTCATAGCTTGGGTTACAGCAGAAAACTATGTTCATAAAATATTGAAGCTCTGATTCTTCCTATATCCTTCCCTATTATGCAACATTTAGACAACATGACAAACAATAATAAATTGCCTCTGAACATAATCCTTTAACAGTCAGTACAGACGCGATGGAGCAAGATAGTTAATTAATGTTACTTACAGAAGTGTGGTATTTTCCAACCATGTCTGGCATTGTAATATGTTTTGAATAAAATGAAATTTCTCAGTGTTATTCATTTATGTAGTGTAGTAGTAGGGGGTATAAAGATACAGATGAATATTAGTGAGGACATAGACAGTATAGAGATGGCAGTATAGATCTCTACTGGCAAGATAGATAAGTGTAGGTGGCTCAGAATGATGCAAGCAAGAGTGTTTCCTTTTTTAAATCATCAGTTCTTGTCATATATAATTCCTTCATGACATGTAACAAGTCGAATAACCAAAACCTGTCTGGAATTCTTGTCATTATGTAGAGTGTTATAAAATTTTATTGGACGATAGTTCAAAGTATGACAGTTTGATTAATTCCCTGTGTGAAATCAATGTGCAAGTGAAGCAAAATGAGTCACACATCATAAAATACCAAATGTTGATTATATGTTAATTATCTGCTAATTCCAATGAGCCTGGGAAAAATGATCAACTATATATTTCTATTATATATGCAGTATGCCACATCTTTGTCCATAGAAAGAGCATAAAAGGAAAACTTTTGTAACAGTTTGTTTAAGCAATCCTTTACTAAAACCCGTTTTTATACTCCATACATAATGTAAAAAGCTTAACTTTCTATAGTCAAAGCATTGGAATATTTTGCGGTCAGTGCTTACTGAGGAAGAAATTAAAAAGCCATTTCCTGGCTATCATAACCATGTCCATTATAACCTCCATATTGTAACTAGCTCAGTTGGTATACACTCCGGGGATTTTTCTGCAATTTCCGCTGAGTGCATAATAACAGGAGACAGCAGTGAAGAAAAAGAAAAGAACATTTCTGTATTGTATTGCTAGCAAACACTGCCAAGGACAAACTGGATGGCATTATTGTCCATATGGGTTACAGACTTAAATTCCTTTTCGTTACTGCACTCACCAACATGAAAAATGCTTATTTTCCCTATAAGTATTAAAAAATTACAATAAAATGTGGTAATAAAAAGGTTCCCAAACAATATTTTCTGTTTTCTACCTGTCAGGCCTATGGGATACAGAACATGTTCGAACAGGTCACAACAAAAATGAAAAAAGGGGTTTCAAGCTTTTACATACTGTGCTCAATTGCTTATGTATCGGGTGATCGCATTTTTTCTAGGGTATCCACTCGCTGGCCATTAATAATGGACTGTGACGGATGCTGTCCCTAATAAATGGGTTCTCTAATACCCATGCAAACATTGGTGCCTTTACTCCAACTATGCCTGTGGAGTAATAAGGCAATGGTAATGAGTTTTAGTGATAAAAATGAATCAACAGGGAGCTCTTTGGTTTCTGGCCAGGCATATAGCAATTTTCCTTGCACATTAACAAATATTTTATGAAGTCCTTTTATTGTTTTTAGTTATCAGTGGACACATTACGTAAGGTAATTGAATATATACTGTACTGACAGAACAAAAAGATAGCACTTCATTGAGGGATGGTTCACACTGCATTGGGGGATGGTTTTGCATAGATTTGGTTATGCATTTCAGCACTTGCTGTTAATGGACAGCTCCTGCTGCACCTTTTAGGACATATATTAGTCTATGGGCCTGATTTAATAAAGCTCTCCAAGGCTGGAGAGGATACACTTTCATCAGTGAATCTGGGTCATCCAGCAAACCTGGAATGGATTTTCAGTCATTTGCTAGCAAATGTTTTGAATATTTTGAATCCTGGACCAGATCATTCCAGGTTTGCTGTATCACCCAGCTTCACTGATGAAAGTGTATCCTCTCCAGCCTTGGAGAGCTTTAATAAATCGGGCTCAATGTTTGAAAGTGAACTATAGTGTTGTTGTGTTTTTTTTTTTTTTTGTTTTTTTTTACATACACGTAGGAAATGGATCATTTTGATATACCTAATATTATTGTGTTTTAAGTTTTAGTAGTGGTTTGTATTTGTATTTTCTATTAAATACAACAATGTTATACAATATTTATTTTATTGCATGATAATTGATTTTTACTGTCCTCATTAATGGCTGTCAGTCTTTCAAACTGTGTGAAAGCATTAAAGTGTCCAGGTGCCATAGCAGATAATGAAGGAAAAGATAATGAAATAACATACTTTCCCTTGATTTCTTGTTCCATCCCTTTTATTCTTTTTACAGGATTCAGTGTTATGTAACAAACCCAACTTTTATTTCAAAGGTTGGATGGCTTTGCCATGCTGATATTAGTCTATATGTCAAATGGACCTGAACTCAAAGAGTGAAGGTTTTCTTTGTTAAAGGTTTCATCAAGGAGAGTCTATTGTGCCATAGCAGAATACTAAAAATTGTGCTTTTAATCTGTTCCTCCTGAAAAATGTCAGCACAGATAAAGGTATGTAAGTGCACCTAGGCACTCCAATAGACTCATGCTGGTAATATATCCACAGTGTTAGATTAAAAGCCTAACTTTAACCTCTGACTCTAGATATAGAGATGAAGGGGGTATAGAGATGTCACTACTGTGGTGACATGAGGAAATAAAGGTGTGCATTTACCAAGTTTCATATACAGACACACTATAGAACAATGGATGCTAATTCCGGGAAGGGGAAGAATTGGCAGCAGAGAGGGTACAGTCAATACTGGTGAGTAGTCTGTCTTTTTTATTGTACACAGCTTACACAGTTCTGTTCCTTTTTAACATTGCCTGCTTATTAAATTTATAAAGGCCAGTCTCTGTATTGTCAATCAATTCATAATCCAAGTTTTTTTTTCTTTGGTACATCACAAACATCAAAAACAACCGAAATGTTCAATAATGGAGTAGAAGGAGACATAATAGGGGTCAAGGAAAAACTCCGGGGATTTTTCTGCAATTTCCGCTGAGTGCATAATAACAGGAGACAGCAGTGAAGAAAAAGAAAAGAACATTTCTGTATTGTATTGCTAGCAAACACTGCCAAGGACAAACTGGATGGCATTATTGTCCATATGGGTTACAGACTTAAATTCCTTTTCGTTACTGCACTCACCAACATGAAAAATGCTTATTTTCCCTATAAGTATTAAAAAATTACAATAAAATGTGGTAATAAAAAGGTTCCCAAACAATATTTTCTGTTTTCTACCTGTCAGGCCTATGGGATACAGAACATGTTCGAACAGGTCACAACAAAAATGAAAAAAGGGGTTTCAAGCTTTTACATACTGTGCTCAATTGCTTATGTATCGGGTGATCGCATTTTTTCTAGGGTATCCACTCGCTGGCCATTAATAATGGACTGTGACGGATGCTGTCCCTAATAAATGGGTTCTCTAATACCCATGCAAACATTGGTGCCTTTACTCCAACTATGCCTGTGGAGTAATAAGGCAATGGTAATGAGTTTTAGTGATAAAAATGAATCAACAGGGAGCTCTTTGGTTTCTGGCCAGGCATATAGCAATTTTCCTTGCACATTAACAAATATTTTATGAAGTCCTTTTATTGTTTTTAGTTATCAGTGGACACATTACGTAAGGTAATTGAATATATACTGTACTGACAGAACAAAAAGATAGCACTTCATTGAGGGATGGTTCACACTGCATTGGGGGATGGTTTTGCATAGATTTGGTTATGCATTTCAGCACTTGCTGTTAATGGACAGCTCCTGCTGCACCTTTTAGGACATATATTAGTCTATGGGCCTGATTTAATAAAGCTCTCCAAGGCTGGAGAGGATACACTTTCATCAGTGAATCTGGGTCATCCAGCAAACCAGGAATGGATTTTCAGTCATTTGCTAGCAAATGTTTTGAATATTTTGAATCCTGGACCAGATCATTCCAGGTTTGCTGTATCACCCAGCTTCACTGATGAAAGTGTATCCTCTCCAGCCTTGGAGAGCTTTAATAAATCGGGCTCAATGTTTGAAAGTGAACTATAGTGTTGTTGTGTTTTTTTTTTTTTTTGTTTTTTTTTACATACACGTAGGAAATGGATCATTTTGATATACCTAATATTATTGTGTTTTAAGTTTTAGTAGTGGTTTGTATTTGTATTTTCTATTAAATACAACAATGTTATACAATATTTATTTTATTGCATGATAATTGATTTTTACTGTCCTCATTAATGGCTGTCAGTCTTTCAAACTGTGTGAAAGCATTAAAGTGTCCAGGTGCCATAGCAGATAATGAAGGAAAAGATAATGAAATAACATACTTTCCCTTGATTTCTTGTTCCATCCCTTTTATTCTTTTTACAGGATTCAGTGTTATGTAACAAACCCAACTTTTATTTCAAAGGTTGGATGGCTTTGCCATGCTGATATTAGTCTATATGTCAAATGGACCTGAACTCAAAGAGTGAAGGTTTTCTTTGTTAAAGGTTTCATCAAGGAGAGTCTATTGTGCCATAGCAGAATACTAAAAATTGTGCTTTTAATCTGTTCCTCCTGAAAAATGTCAGCACAGATAAAGGTATGTAAGTGCACCTAGGCACTCCAATAGACTCATGCTGGTAATATATCCACAGTGTTAGATTAAAAGCCTAACTTTAACCCCTGACTCTAGATATAGAGATGAAGGGGGTATAGAGATGTCACTACTGTGGTGACATGAGGAAATAAAGGTGTGCATTTACCAAGTTTCATATACAGACACACTATAGAACAATGGATGCTAATTCCGGGAAGGGGAAGAATTGGAAGCAGAGAGGGTACAGTCAATACTGGTGAGTAGTCTGTGTTTTTTATTGTACACAGCTTACACAGTTCTGTTCCTTTTTAACATTGCCTGCTTATTAAATTTATAAAGGCCAGTCTCTGTATTGTCAATCAATTCATAATCCAAGTTTTTTTTTCTTTGGTACATCACAAACATCAAAAACAACCGAAATGTTCAATAATGGAGTAGAAGGAGACATAATAGGGGTCAAGGAAAAAGTATGATCTAAGAGATTACATTTTTCTTTTTGTAATAAAAAAAAAGTTATTGCACAGCAGAGGAGTTTTACTTATGTATTTATACGTTCAAATTAAGCTTCTTATAAAACATTTGTTTGTTTTAATTTACAACAGTTTACTAGAGGTAGGGAGTGACAACTTACCTTGGGTGATTTGGATTCCTTGATGACATCTGAAATAAGGCTACTCCCTCCAGGGTACCAAGGGGGTATAAGAAGGGGATATATTTTTAAATAACCTATGGCCGCCCCCCTGGGAATCTACCCGAGAGATCAAAGGCATACAGGCTAGCATTAGCATGATCAAGGGCCCATATGTTCATAACCTTCCAGCTTTGATGTTACCAGGGTATATGCCTCTGTTTGTATGTGGAAGCACAGATTTTTTTTTTCCTTTTTAATGTAGGAAATAACAGAACACAACCTTTTACATTGTTTTATTATTTAGGTATTTAAGTTAAGAAGAAAAGCTGACATTTTTCTATGAAAACACATCATTAAATGCAGGCACCTCACTAAAGTTAATATTTCAGCAAGCTGCCTGCAGTGTGACTATGAAAAATAGAACCATACATCCCTAAATCCAATGTATTTTCACTGATGCCAACCATTCTCCCATATAAAATCTATTAGATTTAATCGCAGCCACTCTGTTCCCACTTACAAGCTAACTTTGTTTTTCAAACTAAGTACGTTACTGACAGAATCATTTTCAACTGTAAGATAAGTTGCCAGGCTGCTATCATTATTTACCAGAACAGATATTACAGCACTCAGAGACTGGCTGACAAAAGTTTAAACTTTAAATCAGATTCCCAGTTCTGAATTCACTCGAATATGGTCAACAGCTGGGAGGTAGTGTTATTAAGTCTACTATAGGTAACATTTGACAAGCTGCAAGCACTGAGTGATCATGAAGACTTCTTTGTAAATAGAAAAAGATGTCAAACACTGGAAAGCCTTGTCATTGAGACTCTAGTAAAAAAAAATGAGCAGCCTGTAGGTCATCGTTTTGTTTTTTTT
>NC_092867.1:28661964-28801714 GCF_032062135.1 Pyxicephalus adspersus
GAACAGGTACAATACTTTAATAAATGCATTTAGGACAGATGTTTGTCAGAACATAATATTAGGCAGTGTTGTCAGTTACTGTATAAAATCCTCACTGTGAGCTAACCACAAACAAAGAAAAAAAAATCTTTATGGAGCCTAGACATTCATTAACTTCTGGAGCAAGCTGTTCTTGAAACAACTGCAGAGTTTGTCTTGGTCATTGAAGAGTTACAAGAAGCTGCAGAAAGAGCTCAGTCCTTAAGAACACCCACAAGCTGTGTTTAGCAAAAGATTTCTTCTGCAAGTCATGCAAACCACCTCTTCCCCCTTCAAGCCTCTGTTCTGCACACAAGCGAGCAGAGAAGCCCCGTTTGTATCTAGGAGGCATCCATATGTCGGACATTGTCATGTTTGTACTATTCTCTTTGCTCTTGTTTGCATTATATCACTGATTTCGTATTGTGACCTGATTAGACCAAAATTTGGAACATTCAACAATATCTGTCGTTACCTAACAAATCTTAACAATTGCTGTGTACTTGGATTTTAGTCTACAAATAAATAGCTTGAAGAACGGCCATAAGGTAAAGGCAAATTAACTTTTAAATGAACAAATGCTTTATTAGCATTAATCCAGAAAAGGTATTGATGTAAACAGCAAAAGGCATCTTGCCTGTGACACTTGCAAAAGCGAAATGAAGTCACTTTGTATCCAATTAATGCTTTTAAACACTCAGCAAGTTGATTTCAGAGTTTGTTGGTATGCCAAACCCTTGATGTGTAAACATCAGCCTTGTTAAGGCTGTAAAATTGACACCCTAGTAAAACATCCTTATTTGGCAGCTGATATCTAAGCGCTGCATTCCCAGAAATGTTAGCAGATATAGGTAGGTATAATTATTTAACTCCTCTCTAATTATCTATCTTCAAAATACATTTTTAAGAAATGCCTAACCTGACTTTTATTATATAGATTTGCCATAATAAATATTGTTTTGTACAGTACCATGTAGATTAATCTAAATTTTGCTCCATTTTCCTGGTTTTAACAGGCCGGCTTTTCCACCCTAAAAGTTTCCTTTTGAACTCCTGGCTTCACTGTGTTAGTAGATATCCTATGCCAGCACAAATGTCTCCTTTTTTTCTGGTGCATGACCACTTACATGATGCTATGGAAAGAGGGTGGAACACATCTGCAAGCTGGAATGTCTAAGATGCAACAAACAATGAACTTAAACTGCACTGGTACTGAAATCCAAAAAAAAGGGAACATCCTAAAAGTATTTGAGAGTAAGTGGAATTTTTCTGTTAGTAATAATTACGAATTGTAATATACTTTACAAATCACTTTAGTGGTTATTTACAAATTGATATTTCCTTACCATATTTCCTTGCTATAAACAAAACAAACAAAATACAATTAAATCATAATAAAAAAAGAGAGATTACAAACAGATTTTGAGTTACTTCATCTTTTATTTGGTTTGGCCATTGCTCCCATCATGTATAAATATGCAGACAGTATGAGTGTTTAAAATTTGTAGAAGAAGAATAGCAAAGCCCTCTCACAATCCCTGATAAGAAATACAAATCATTATAGTCTTTATTAGATATATTCAAATACAAGGTTTGACCTAAAAATTTTATATAATGAAATACATCTAGTCAAAATATCATAATATAATATTTTCCCCTTTTAAATCATATAAATATAACCTCTGATTGTTGACACAAAGATTGAGATGCTATAGCCCTACCTAATTTTTAAAGCTGTAAAATTTCTGTCCTAATTCTAGAAAGTTGTAACCACATGTTGAACACAAATTTATTTTGTTAACCCCCTCCCTCCCATGCACTTCTATACATCCAGCAAATTTGCTTTTTTAGCCTTTTTACATAACAAATCCACTAAAATATTTTACATCCCAAGCTTATACCTTGTAATTTACATTATTTTAAATATTACCTGGGGTCTGGAATATATTTAAATATTTTATTATGTAATTTATCTCACCAATCTTTTACTAATATTTTATGAATTATTTATTATGTAATAAAGCAAGACTATATTTGTGTAAATATTTTTTTAAACAAACATTCTTTATGTTAAAGAAAGGAAAATAACATGATAATGAGATTGGAGACCCAGTAAACAGAAGGAAATCAAAGAGTAGACAACCTGTCACAAACAGCATAGTTCCCAGGATCTAAATCTCACTTGCTGAATAATATAGCACTCTGCAATCCCCACCCAGCCTAATAATCACATCTCTGTATTTATTTTGTTTTGCTGTAGGTGTATTACTGTTTGATACTTATTGCTGATCCTTGCTTCACCTGACCCTTCATCTGTTTGCCACCTGGACCGATGTCTGCCTGTATTATGACCTTGGGACTTCTCTACCCTATGGATATCTCACCTGACTTTTCGCTTTTCTGCATATGTCCTTGGCTCTGTTTTCTGACCTCCTCTCACCTAATTATATGAAATTATGTTATCCCGTGCCATCACTGTGAACCTGCTTGCCAAGCTGGTCATTTGAGAATCCCTGTAACACAGGTGATACCTAAGTCCTAGGGGGATCCAACTAGGCTCCTAAGGTTGAACAAGGCTTGTCTATGGGTAACGATTACAGTGAAAGAATAGGGAATTGCATCTGGTTAAGCATATATATGATATTTGACAAGGCCTTTTAGAAAATGACAGTGTAAGTCAGAGACCTGGTCTATCCCTAAAAGAAAACCTAAAAATACATAAAGATACTTTAATAGCCAGGCAACCCAATAACCAGTCTATAGAAATGTTCCTAATGATGGGGTAGAGAAGAGACATAAAAACTAATTCTATGAGCTGGCAGATCCATAGAAGTTAATGTCATGCACCAAACAAGTCCCAGCATGTCTTGTGGTCTGCAGTCTCTCCATTCTTAGGGTTGTTTAAGGCAGTTTCAAACAAGTCTGCATACTGAAGTAAAATAGTGCTAGTGTCTAGCTGGAAGAGGACAGAAATGGAGCTATGAAAACAGCATAGGATAAAAATTTAAATAATAAGCTTGTTCACAAATAGGTAGAGTATCCTATTTGAGGAGCTCTGCCAGCCAGACCTCATCCAAACCTAATAAAGCTCCTAAACCCTGTTCAGCAAAGGGGCTCTGCAGAGCTAACCTAAACTAGGGAATCATACCAGTTTGGTTACACAAATCTGTCCAGTGCAGTACAAGGGGAGTATATTTGTAAAACAGCTGTGTCCAACGGTCACTATGCCATTTCATAGGGACAATGCTTACCAATGGGTCCTTGAGATAAAAGGTATGCCTTCATGGCGTGCTTTTATTGACAATCGTAGAGCTAGAAGTTAATGAGCCTGCCAACTTCACCACTGAATTGTCAACAGCCTTAGCAATGTCTTGTTTAATCAGCAACAAGTAAAACCACCAGCAAGAGGCCAAATAAAGAAAGCAAAAGAATGAGTCAAGAATAAGGAGTCAGGGAGGCTTATGCTTTGACTTGACAAAACCATGGAGCCTAAAGAATTACCTTAGCACATCCTAGGCCTAACAAGGTGAGAACAGTCTGCCAAGAAGTAGTTATGGAACGCAGCTAACCTGATGTTTCTCCCCACTTCACAGCTTTAGCAAGACCTGATTTGTTGGCTCACAGGCCTGGACTCTGTTTCATATTGACCCAGCCTAGCTCTGGTGTTGTCAGCTGCAGGGCGAAAGATTATTTCTGGATCTCTGGCATGCTATACCCGTTATGAGATGTCTGTTTCTACTCCATCTGAACATGTCTTCGAAATAGAGATTTGTGAGCCTAGTAAAAGTTTATTGAGGATAGAGGAGAAAATTATGTACTTACACCAACATTACTAGGCCACGCCTTAAATGTATACTTACAAAAATAAATTTTTGTAAGTATACATTTAAAGAGATCAGTTTCATAAAAAATATATAATGTTAAGTGTTCATTATTTTAAATATTTGTATGTACTTTTATATATGTTTATAAAAGGAGCAGTGTTTGCTCATTGAATTTTGCATCTTGCAATGCTACACAGTGATTACGTTCTGCTGCTCCATCTCACAATTCACAAGTCAGCATTCAAACTCTCTGTGGCTGATATCTAAGAATAGGCAGAACAATGTATTTCACAATAGTTTTACCAAGACAACGTACCAATATACTTTCATTTTTTTTAATATATATATATATATATATATATATATATATATATATTAATTATCTATATTAGTAATGGACTCTTAAGAATAATTTTAAAAGCAAATTGTTTCTTATCCCAGATTCCCAGATACACGCTTTTGGATAAAATTAGATTAATAGAGAATCTGATATCTTTACAAACATCCACTATCCTTTTATACAATTTCATGGAAGTTTTCTTATTGCAAGGTAAAACTTTCTAGGATATTTGTAATTTTGTCATGCTCATGGTATCCAATTTCACAATCATACTCAACCTTGCATTTTCTTTTAACTGGTATTTTTAAATCTCTGAAGCTTTAAGGATAAAGCTAACCTCTGACATTAGCTATTGAACCATCCCTTTATCTACAATTTATGCCAAGATATTACAACCTTTCTGTCAAACTTACTGACCTCTACATTTCCATTAACCTCCACGATATGTATCGCTATCTTTGGCCCTCTAGATATAATACTTTAACAACATCAAGTTTAGATTTACTTCAGAAAAATTATTTTTTAGTTGGAAATCCTTTATTGTGGAAAACCTAGAATAAGTCACCAAACCAATGAAAAGGGTTAGTCATTTAAGAGGAAAAATAATTATATATAAAAAATCTAACTTGATCTATAGTATAGGAAATAATATTAAAATTTTTGTATAATATGTTCCATTGAGAACTAGTGGCGGTCAGATAATTTCTATTGGAGTTGATTCCAACTCAGATCAGAGCTATTATGTCTTCATATATATATGAAAATGTTCTTTACTATGTAGAGCCAGAAAGATGGTAGAATGCACTTTTGGAATTCCTAAATCCAAATGGTAAGTTTTTTTACATTTCCTTTTCAAATGTTCCTCGAGCTTGCCACCACAGTAGTCAAAGTAGCATGCGTGTCGATGATTTATGTAAAAGTCATAAGAACACATGGATTTCAGCCATTTATCTATCAGTCAGTACCCACCACCACCCAGAAATACTGTCTCCACACTACAACAGAATATTTTGTATCCAAGCAAGAGAATTGTGTATATATAGTATATATAATATAGTTTATGTTAAATTGCTGTTTTTTTCTTTTATAATGGGTTTTCAAATACAAGCAATTTGTGTGTCTGTTGTCCTGAAACACTTTGAAGTTTCATTCCCAAACAGGTAATGCATCTATTTTTTGGGGGGGGATGTATTCTGTTTGTTTGCATTGATGAGTGAATCTCATGTTATTTATGGTTGATAGTATCTTCACTATAGTCTTCTCTGTAGAACCATTTTCATCCTTGGCCAGGCCTCAAGGCCTCTCCTCATCCCTTGCATTCTTCTTGTTGCCATGATGGAAAAAATGCAAGAAATGCACGTAAAAAAAAAACACAAACCGATCTATCTGTTTGCAGTCTTTGCACTGACAAAAGGTACCAGAGCCCAACACATGTTTAAATATTACACACAACCTATATAAAAATAATTTAGGCTTTAAGTATGCAGTCATTTAATTGAAACCACTTATGCTTCTTAGTATGACACAATCTCGGTGGAATATGTACATTCAGGTTATTTTTGTTTTAATTAGTTATTTCTGTAACATTCACAGTTATTCATGGGGTTTAAATGTTCCAATAAAAATGTCTAATATGAAATAAAATTACACTGATAAATGACAAATCACACTGGATGTTCATTGAAATAAGATTATAAATTGGTTCTGAGTTTATAATGACACATTTGAATGGTACTTAAGTGCTATGGTTGAGCTCATCTTATCAAATGCATATGCAATGTGCACATAGAATGATAACCTGATGAAATCTAAAGTATTAATGCTTGCGTTACTATTCTCTTTGGTTCCTAGGGCAACTGTTCATTGAATAAAAGTCATCTGCTATACATTAATTTGTAAATAGTTTCTAAAAAAAAAATCTTTGCTTTAAAAAAAATTATAATTGCAATGGCTGAACTATGACATGAATTCATTTTGCAGGAAAAATACAAGGTAATCACTGCCTCTAATTATTGAAATTAACCTGTCAGCAAGTTCAACCTCAAAAAGCAAAAATGAACTCTCTTAAGACATAAAAACAAAATACACATAATTTACATAAATATTATATAAATTTTATTGTATATTTATATACTGTATAATTATATACTCTGTATATTATATACTCTTCTCCCACTTCTTTGTATGATATGATAATGTTTTTAACAGGTCTCCACAACAAATCTCCCCCGAGAAAGCCTATTTGGTGAAACGTGTCGGGAGCTGAAACTAGCACTTACAGTTTATTTTTGGATTTATATATCCCCCTTGTTTTGTTGGAGAAAACACCTAAATCTCTATGAATGCACTTTTTGTTTTATTTTTGAAGTATTGTCGGACAAATTTAAAAAATCCACTATATTCCTATGTTTGCCTAAAAGAACCCTCTTTCACTTTTGATCTCATCCAAGAAAGCTAGGTATAAGTTCAAATATTTATTTGAATGTAAAGGAATAACACCTCTTTAAATATTTATTGTCCCGCTAGGTATGTTTTCCCATGAATTTTGCTGAAAAGCTTCTTCAGGAGAAACAAACATGCATATATTTACAATAATAGAATATTTAACATGCAAACAATGGATCTATAGTTATATAAGACATAAAAATGTATACTTTCAAACTGGTATTGTTCTACTTATATGTTACTAAATGACTGTAGTCTAATAGATGTCAAACACAGAGTGCAGACCAAGTGTTCACCAGGGTATTGTCTTCAAGTGATGGAAAATATTAAACCTATAAGCAAATAGCCAATTATTTATACATCTTTTTCTATCTCATTCATCTAAATACCATGTATTTACACATCAATTTAGCAATGAGGAACGTATGTGCATGTCCCATCAATACTCATATGTCCCATTTGGACACAGGAGCAGGAACATCTTTTCCCTTCTTTCTATATATATCTTGATCTTTGGCCATCTCGATTACTTGGGCTAGGATGACATAATTAATTCCTGGCACGTGCCGGTAATCGCTTGAAACAAAATTGACAGGTAAGAGCAGCTATTGCAGAAAGGGAAATCACCTGTCTCTTTCTGCAATAAACACCTACCTGATTTTTGCCTATTTTACAAAATGGGACTTTAGTTTCACTTCAATATGACAGTGAAGTCACTCTTACCCAATATGACCCCAAATACAAGAACAAAAGTTTTAAAATACAGATGGGTCTGGTAAATGTCCAAAGGATGCCTTCCATTTTAAACCCTGGTCTGTGCTCAATTACTGGCAAGACTGTATCCAGTGTGTGATGTTATCTATGGTAATGTTTATCCCCGGGTGCCACAAACATGTCAAAACATTAAAAGATAGCAAGTATGGGTCTGATGTGTTTAGTCCATCTCAGAGAACCCTGGAAGGAGATGCATGGGTATAAAGGATCTGTATATTCCAACAAAGAAATTCAATAAATGCCCTGTTATCCAGAACCTGAGCAACCAGTACACGACATGGTGAAAAAAAACACAAATGTAATAATTTAATAAATAATTAAAGAATATTTTATCCAACAAGAATGTTTACTTATCCCATGAACTCCTGCCACCTCTCAATCGCTACTGCTACCTCCCGGTCCCACGTCCTATTTGATTTCAAAAGTATTTTATTTTGGTTAGGTTGACCCATGCGTTTCTTCATTGGGTGGCTGTTGAAACACTATGCCTGAGCAAAGAGTTACTATTCTGTTGAAACAAAATGCTACAAAAACTCAATAAGTTGACTACAAACTTCAAATTAACAAAGAAGCAACTTCTTTGGAAAAAAAATTTCTGAGAAAGAAATAGGATTTAAAGAAAAAGCTAATGCAAATATTTCACCTGTGTGACATAGCCCTTAGCATTTACACATTTGACTGCAAAATCCATTTGTTATTAAATAGCATTGCCTTTACTCTTGCTTTCTTTTTCACATACATTTTCACTGCTGCAAGCGGTGTTCAAATGATCTCAAAGTAACAGAAGTGCCTGCGTATTGTCACTAACAATTTCAGACATTGGCCCTGATTTATTAAAGCTCTCCATGGCTGGAGAGGATACACTTTCACAAGTGAAGTTAGGTGATCCAGCAAACCTGGAATAGATATGGTCCAGAATTCAAAATATTTGCAAGAAAACAGCAAGTGATTTTAGGAAATAAATTCCAGGTTTTTCTGATGAAAGTGATGATGAGACTGATGAAAGCCTTGGAGAGCGTTAATAAGTCAGGACCAATAACTTCATTTCCTAACATAGAGGCCACCTTAGTCTCAAATACATCCCCCATTTATTATCATTATTATCATCCTTAGTGTTGGTGTTTGAATTCGGGCTGTCCTTATATTCGACCCGAATATGGCTGTTCGAATTCAGACCCGACCCGAAAAACACAGGATTCGACTTTGCAAATTCGTTTGTAAAAAAATCTTAAAAAAAGAGGCTTTATGTTAAAGTAATTTAATGAATGTGTGTGATTTGTGTCACTAACTTATTTTTTTACAGGTTATTCCACAATGACAGGATGATTCCCATGGCCGCACAGCGTGTGATCCCTGTGCACTAGAGGTTAAATGAGGGAAAGTCTCCCCATTCATCACCTCTAGTGCTCTGTGATTGGCTGAGGAAAGGTAAACCCTGATGACAGCTCAAGCAACATCAGGATTTTCCTTTCCCCAGCCAATCACAGAGCACTAGAGGTGAATGAATGGGGAGACTTTAGACTCTAGTGCCCGGGGATCCCGTGGGACTCCTGTGTTCTCGGATAGAGAATCTCTATCCAAGAACACACACTATAGTTACGCTAGGGCTGCAAGAGCAATCGGGGGAGCGGAGCTGTCAGCTCTGCTCCCCTGATTGCTCTTGCAGTTCTTCACAGTCCCGAAAAATAACCCGAATTTCCCCCACATTGACTTCAATAGGGTTCGAATTTGATGTTCAATCACCTGAACAATATCGCCCTATTGAATCGAATTGCTTTCGAATCGAATAGTGAGATATTCGACCAACAATATTCATCTTCTGGCCTACCCTTTCCTTCCAAGACTCCATTATTCAGTTCAGAACACTGAGTAAACACAACAATTCTACAATTAAACCAATCATACCGAACAGTATTCAAAGACCTTTCAAAAGTAACATTTTGCACATTATGTCTAGAGTTGAACGCTTTTGCAATGTATCTTCAGTGGTAGAAATGTTAGTTTCCACCAACCTCATTACTTTCTCATAAGTAAGGCAATTCATGTGCACATTTTCTATCCACTACACAGCCTTAATATCATCTGATTTAGTGCATAAACACATTTTCTCATTTACCCAGTCTACAAACAACTCCAAAAGTTTACAGCATTTTTAATGCAGAATTAATTTGGTTAAGGGTTTACCTTGTGTTGGGAAACGGTTTCAGAAGTTTTTATTTCCTATTCTATCCCTTTTATATTTGTACCTCTCTTTTTAGACCAACTTCATTGAAATCACCTGAGCCCTCAGTCTGTTTGTTTGATCTTTATCCACAATATATTTAATCACAATGTACATAGCTATTTAAGGCCAAGACAGTTTAAGTATATAAAGGGTCAGGATTCAAATCATGTTCAGGTTTCCGTGAACCCACTCATCAATGTGCCCAGCATTTGCTACAGCTTTCACATTTTTGTCAAAATGAAACTTTAAACTAATGCTTTGCGGTCTGTGTTACATGGATTACAGAATTCTTCATAGTTTACACAAGGATTTACACAGGATTATTATTATTAGAGTTAATTACAGAGGATCAAGTGGCATTATCACTTCACTATCCACATTACTCGTAACTTCAAAGAATTTTAGGCCACCTTCACTGGATCTGCCATTGATGGTATATAGCAAGGACTACAGTTGATTTATTAGATACACTGGGATTATCAGGAACATCTTTACAAAGAGGTTGTTAAACTTGATTGAGCTTAACTCAGTTATATGTATGTTTTTATTAATTTGAAGCATTTTCATTTGAGTATTTTTTTCTGGGTGTGTATGAGGGTGCAGGCCTCAATAAAAGTACATTTTTAATTTTATATTTTTTTTTAAATTACATTGTTGTTGTCTATTATTTCATTATTTTTTTAAAATATTATTTATAAATATGTATTTTATTATAATTTATGATTATAATATAATAAATAAATATAATATAAATAAAAATAAATATAAATAAATATAAATACAAATTTCTATGCAAAAAAATTAAGATCTCTTTTTGCATCAAAAAACTGACAGAATTAGAACGCTAGGGGGTTGGGGGGCCCAAGATATCCACCTGGGGGAATGATGTGCCGGGATGTGCAGAAATGAAGGGTCAATTAGCACAGCCAATTGATCACCTATATTGGCTGTTGTTTTTTATCCATCAGACCTGGCAGAACTTGCAGTCCATCTTGAAATGGCTTTTTTTACTGATGGCTCTAATATAAATATATAATATCCTATGTTATCTTGCTGATCTTGGCACTCACAGAAACACACATGCAGTCTCTGTTATCTGCTAAGCATGGTAAACTTTATTTGGTTTCCTAACATTGCAAAAGGAAAATCTGACTCACCTCACACAGCCACACAATTTATGCAAACGCAAAAAAGAACAGTTTTTTGTGTCATATATATTGTCTTTTTCCATTAACTTTTTATTCCATTTAAAAGTCTGCATGTATATTTATTAGACAAAAAAGGGTAATGTTTGTTACTGTAACACAGTCAAATTTATGGAAAATAAATTAATAAATATACTTCCTAAGTGTAGATATTAGAGATGAAAGATCTAAGGAGCTTTCATTACCTTGCGGCAGAAAATTATCCCACATTAGAACATTATCAATTAAATCATTATCAAACAAATCAATTATCATCAACTAGGTGATATGATAAAACTGTCCTAAACAAATACAAATCCTCAATATACAGTAGCTGAGATTTGATATTAGGCTTAAGCAGGAAGTTTACAAAAGCCTAATGGAAATCAAAAAGCAGACCTGTACTTATGTTTAATGAGTCACAAAATATTTATTAGTACTGAACAAATGCCAAAAACAAGTGAGAAGAAAGCTAACTAGTCTTTGTGCCTTTCACTTGTCTCTAATAGACCACAGGCTACAGCTCGGCAGACTTCATCAAAATCCTTAAATATGAAAATTTCATCTAACATGTAATACACAGTTCAAATGTTTTATCTTTTATATGCTTTTTTCTTAGGGTATATATATATGTTTAGTTTACTTTGGTTTCATAACAAGTCCCCTTGGGGTTTAATTATGAGAATATATTATACATCATTTGGAATGTTGTTCCATAGCATGAATGTCTGATTTAGCTGTATGTTCCATCTGTAGTTTTATAAATGTATTCACATTTATTTCTTCTTTAATGTGTGTCATGTGCTGTACTGGAATAATTATATTTGTTTACCCTTGTTCTAATCACTGACATATGTGTTTTGGTAAAACGGGACAGACTTCTGTGTGTAAAAACCATTAAAAGAAAAGTGTTAAGTATATGCCTCTTTTTTTGTAATTTGGCTGAATGCTTCCTAAAGCCCACCAATGATAGACAGTTCTCATAAGTCTCTTGTCACTCTGTTGTTGAAATGATTGGCAAGCATTGCTTTCCAGACAACTATCTACTTGAAACTTTAATGTGGTAAGGATCATTCCCTGGGACAAGTGAACGATAGAACATTGGTCTTAAGAGAGTCCTAAGCATGTTAGGAAATCTCTTCAACTAACCCTGACCTGGGGCTGAGTATGTTATAGAAAAGTGCCAACAAAGCTAAAGTGGGTCAGATCAATTCTAAAATAGCACAGGGGGACATTTATAAAGCAGTATATTTGACATTCACTAAAAAATACAGGAAAAGACAAATAAAATCTCTGGACCAGGTTGTCAAAATTAAAACGATAGCCGGGAACACCATATGGTCACGATGTGCCACACGATGTGCCATATGGTCAGTATCCCTTCTAATTTACCAGGTATTAAAGAGAATTCCAAACATAGTTAAGGATATCATATTAATATTTTAAGGTCCTTGTGAACCAGGACAGGCTGGTTTGGAGTGGTGGATGGGTTAACTGTATACTTAAGAAATTGGCATACCTACCCTGTTCATTATGATATCTAAAGTCAAGAATGCATGAAAAATCCAATTAGGCAGTGACATATTAGGTGAGCAAGCCAATATTAGTAATTGGATAGTTGGAAATTAATCCACAACAGGCTGGGGATGTAAGCCAGGTCTAATACAAAACATTAGGCCACAGAATGGGTAAGGCAGGGAAATAGATGAATACAACTTTGCTTTAAGTAAGCAATGACATGCTGATGCATATATAGCCTGCTCGAGAAAGGTAAAGTGCCGCAGGGCAGGATGGTGGACCCTCCAGGTCACCAGCCCAGTTGGCAGAGACGTGCATGGGGTGCAGAGTCTAAGCAGCTGCCCCATCTTCACCAGAGTCTCTAGAGGTGAGAATGTTCCGCTGCGGGCAACTGCCAGGTTTCGACCCCCATGCATGAAGAGGCAGGTGACTGCTGACCGAAAGGAATTAGGCCAAGTGCCATAACATGGGACAGAAGTGTGGTAATAAAAAGCCAGAGGTCAGGAGGGCAGGTGGCAAACAAGAATAATCAAGAGTCAAAGCCAGAGTCTGTGCACAGGAGATACAGCGATTGGAGACATAGACAGGAACAGCTGTTGACAGCAGCGGACAGGATTCCAGAACAGGGCTGCTGCTACTGCTGGCTACAGAGGAATGTGAGGTGGGTGACACAGACAGCGGCCCAGATCCGGGGGATTGCGGGGATTTGTGACATCAATACATCTATTAAATCCATGCGTTAAACGCCAATTTTTTGCTAGAAGTTTTTGGGTATATTATGGTTTCTGCATGTGGCAGCAAACTTCTGAGAGAAGGAAGCTGATGGGGGTAGTTGGGTAAGAGTTCTGGTATACTTTGATAGGACTGCTCCCTTGCCAAGCTCTGAAGCATCTTCCCAATGACAAATGGGTGATGGACGTCTGGATTAACAAGTACTGGAGAACATGAAAAGTCTTCTCGAAATAATTAAAGGCCCGGAAAGGTGAACATACTTCTGGAGCAAATCTACATCTTTAAAAAAATATACATGGATCAGGAAATTCCCAGCCTACTGTCCCTTATGTCAGTGATTAGCTTGCATTAGTTTCTGTGAGGAGGTTTTCAATTTGTGATAAAATATGTACACATATGATCTTCAAGGGTTTCATACTTAAATTGAAAGTCCTGTGTAAAAAATGCTAAAATGCATAAACATTGCAAAAAACAGCTATACATTTGTTACTATAAAATTAAAAATATCAAGCTAAGTGCAAGCATTGTTCTTTGGATATGAAACCAATAAAGACGTTTTTATGTTTACACTATTATTAAAAGATGTGAAATGTTAACCCTCCTTTTAATCATCCTATATGTTTGTGTTTGTCTAATTAAGAGCTAAATTAAAGAAAAAAGAAAAATCACAAGCCAAAAAACCAAACTACTTAATTTAAAATAATTATGTTGTCGAATACAAACAAAAACAAAAGCTGAGAAAAGATTAGTGTAATAGAAGCAAGTCAGGTAAATGTATTATGTCTTCTTTACGGTGAGAGCTTTAACTTTTATTTTACATGTAATTTTATTTTCAGTGTCTCTATTAAATGGATTAGCCAATTTCTCACTGGTTGCAGGGTAATCCTGCCAGTGCCTAGAACTTCACTCAGCAATTTGATAATACACAGTGTACAATGGCTATAACTTACAGAACAGTGCTGTCCATATTTCCTAACAGAAAGAGCAAATGTAGCCCCCAAAAGTACCATGTCTGCACCTATTTTATTCACTTAATTATTCTCCACTCTCTAGCTATAAACCTTGATGCATGGCATTAAAAGGGGAAACCATCTTTGCTTTGTTGGCTATCTTGTCTTCCATTGTGGTTAATTCTGCATGGCCCTACAACAGTGGTCCCCAACTTTTTGCATGTCGCAGACCACTAAATGCATGGACTCCGGATCGCGCTTGCGTGGGGAGCCGTATGTCACTCAAAGGGGAAGAAACGTTCCCCCAGAGTGAAGTCCTAATGCCAGAACCTGCCCACCAGAGACACAACCCGTCCACCTGCCTGAGTCTGCAATGTCTCCGGGAGACGTGGTCTGCGGCTCTGGCCAGTGCGCCCCCCCAAATGGGGTTCAAACGCTGTACCAGAGATTTGAACTCTATTAAAACATTGATAAGAAAGGAGAGATTCTTGAAATTCTACCGACAGTTTAGTTATTGTGTCAATTACCAGTCATATCCTTTGTTTGCACATACATCAAAGCCTTTTAAATGAGATGTAGTTCTGTATTTAAATCCTATTGTTTTTACAGAAACATCAGCTATTTACGTAATACAGTAGATTTGAACCTACATTAAAAACTTTAAAAAGAGATTGTACATATGTGTGAATCTCCAGTTATATCCCTTTGTTTCACATACATTAACGCCTTTTATTTTAGATGACGCTTTGTCTAAACACCATACTTTGCAAACAAAATAAGACAACAGTTCTTACACAGTAAACATTATTAGTTGTCCTTGAAAATCTTTATTATACATGTAACATGAACAACACATTTTATGCTTTTACAAAGTAAGAGTACGGTTCATGCCCAGTGCATTTCTCTCGTTGCCCTTGAAAACTATGTGGAGTACGTGTTTACTGAATTTATACAGGAATGCAATGCGTTGATTCATAGCGTGTATCATATCATCATGATCAAAGTTAAGGGTATATGATGTTCTAAAGTAAACAAAGAAGAATACTTATGTTTGAGATCTTTAGAAGGTGGAACATCTACACATTTACGCAAGATAGATATTTTTTTTTTTATGGATGTACATGGATAAATGTTACATTTTAATATTGTTGTTTGAGAAAAGCAAAAAAGAAAATGCAAAGGAGTTTAATAAACCCTTACTGAACAGCACTTATTACATGGTGGAAATAAACAGTACTTACAACTGCTATTGTAATCCTATTCATTGTAAATCAGATAATATATAGTAATACAATAATGTATATGGGCAAGGCAGACATCAAGTTGTGTTAAGACTAAAGCTATCTCCAATGTGCCTAAAATAAAGGTAATCCTTTAATGTGAGTTTAGGAAGCCCCCATACCAAGAGCGAGCCCCAACAATTCCATTTAATAGTCCCTACATGGCTATACCATTAAGTCGTTACAAACCAAGTTGCAAACAAAAACAGTGAGCCTTGCGCCAAAGTGTGCGCTTGTTCACACAATACATGAACTATAAGTAGGAGCAGGATCAGGTGATGAGTAAGGGATAATTTACACTGGCAGTGAGGTTGGGGTGCATTTTCTGCTTCCTCACACCATAAAACTCTACTATTAAGCGTCTCCATGCAGCAGCCCTATAGGGGATGAATGGGTATCATGCATGCTTCCACCAGCTTTTACATATTTTGGAACCAGTGCTGCAGTGCAAGTGCTGGAGCAGCTGGCACTTTGCCATGCAAAGCTGGGTTATAAGGAGGCCCGTGTGAACCTGCTGCAGACACTAGCACTGCACCACTCAGGCCCCCTAATCTTGGGTATTTCAAGTACTTAAGGTACAGTGGCTTTGTATTTAGGGGCTTTTCAAGCCATAAAAAACTAAATATTAAGATATATACCTGCAGATCCTAACATAGAAATATTTTTTTGATAGTTTGGTTATTTAGCTCACCTAAGGTTTTACAAGTTTGTCTAAGATTTGCTAATACACTTTATGATTCAGACATGATTTAAAGTAATAAAAAAGCCAACTATACAGTAATAAATTGCATAATCATAAAATATGCATGACTATAGTTTGGAGACCTGACACTGCTAATTATGGCATATAGTACAAATTTTGCTTCGTAAGAGTGGAGTTTTCAAAATTGCCCAAGGGATGGGATTTGTTCTTTCAGTCTTTCATTTATATATGTAGATTAATGACCACTGAGTTTATACAAGGAAGAAAATGCTTACATTTGCTGAATATACAAAGTGTTTGGAACTGTTACAAAATACTTGGGAGACGTAGATAAATTAGTACTATTTGATGAAAGGTTCAGCATTTTTCCAGTACATGACTGCAAAGCTTACTTATTATGATTTCAAATATTATATCGCCAACATAAGAAAACCCATAAAATTCTAAATTCTTACTACTACTACTACTACTTTTTGCCTATTGTCTCTTGGTCCCCTGGCAATGCTATTTCTTTGAGTTACATATACTAGGTCACTATGTAACTACGTAATTCTTATTTTGTTATTTCTGAAAGCTAAATTTTAATTTAGAACAAAAATTTTATTTCTGTCTTGTACATTCCAGACCCTTAAAATCTGAATTTTATTTCCTTACATAAAATTTATAAAGTCTAATGTCTCTAAATTATATTTTTTTTTTTTCTGAATTCCAACTTAAATTTAGGTGTTTTTATTTCAAAATACTAGAGTATTATTATTATTATTATTATTATCAATAATAATAATAATATTTTATTAAATATAGTACTGATTTTATTTTTTTTAATGTATTTTCTTTTATAAATTTAGCTTTGATTTGGTACTGTTTCAAAATATCTTATTCACTTTTTTTAAAATTGTGTTTAGATAGGAAATTAATTTATTTTCTGTTTTCTATCTTTTCCAGAATTGTAATATTTATTCTGACACATGGGCTTTGTTTTTTTTAATTGATTGCTCATTTCTGAATAACTTAATTATTGAATTAATTGTGCTTTCTATTTTTCCATATTATTTTTTTATAATAGAAAATTAGTAAATACTGATTTCTCAGTTCTGTTGGCAGAGTTTTCATTTTTGGATACTGATTTTTCATTTCTAAATATTATTTCTGTTATATGAATCTCCATTCAGAATTCTCAAATCCTCATGCCCTGGATTGCTATTATTTTTGCTGGTGACTGTTGCTAGTAACCACAACAGTGCATGAATTGTAGTCATAAGGGATTCTAGGCTTTATATGTATTGTATATACTCAAATATAAATTTACTTGAAAATGCCATGAGAAAAATAATCTTAGTTTATACTTGTGCCACGAGATGGTGCTGTATCCTCATGTAAAGTACCTTGAAAACACTTGCTGTCTGGGGTGTTAAAAAACACTTCACATGAAGAAACACCACCATCTACTGGTGGCCAACAATAACACACAAAAGATCATTTAGCAGCAGGCGACTCATTATAACCAACCTTCTCAAAATACTTTACAAAATACTTTAATATGTAAATGGAGGGGTCATAAGAACAGACTGGGACTGTGTTGTTTTTGTATTTCCTGCTTTTAAATAAATATTTTAAAAATACCACACCACAGTTATATGTATTCACATTAATTTTATTAGAATGTCTGTTAATCACTGTTTTTAGTGTATTCAGTTGTGGCCACATTTTGTGCCCTAAGTTTATTCTTGAGTAAATGTAGTTTCCTGTGTTTTCAGAGTAAATACCCTAGTTATTCTGTTCGGTATACTAGACAGAGAGGGGTTTGGTGTTCAGAGGGATAACATAATTACATAAATCTAAATTGGGATGAATAACATGATTAGCAACATCAGCTGTAACAATTGAAAAAGTTTACCTTGATTACAAGGCCCAGATTCTGGATTTGAGGATGGTACTGACTCAACTTGTAAAAAATGTGCTTTCAAAACTATAATAAAATTAGGAGCTCTGAAAATCACTTACCAGTGCAACAACCAGTTATTAATTATACCTATCTTTTTAACAACAGGAAAGAAGTTAAATTTCTTATAAACTAACATTCTGTGTTCACTCTTTCGATTGCATCATGCTGACAGCACAACTCATACAGAGCAAAATAATGAAAGTTTGCATTGCATCACAGGTTATGGTATGGAGGGAAGGATGTTTGATCACAAGTAGAAACAAAAATTGAAAATACACAGTTTTTTATTAGTTAATTGTGTAGCTGCTGCTAGAACATAAAACAAATTAGGTGTAGCTTGTTCTTTACAATACTGTAATTGTTATTTATTGAAGTAATTAATATTCTTTTTATTATTTATAAGATCTAGTTCAAGCATTAGAAAATAACACATTGCTTTTTTTAGTCACTGAACAGGAGAAGATTGACAGTTTGCCTAGTGTATGTGAATAATTGATAATTCTGTACAGAAAGCTAAAAATTCAACAGTAGCCTGATGAATAAATGTCACAGAAAATATGGGTTTCAGTGCTTACTTAAAATATTAAAAATAGGTATATTTGTCTGCCAAAATGAGCCAGAAAGGCATGCTGGGTTATTTTAACTTATCTTTTGTAATGTGTTACCTTAAAAAAACATGATATTAAAAACTAATTTTGGAAAGTCATATGCAGTGCCCTGTCATTTCCTATAAAGTAGTATAAACTGAGATTTTTTGCTCTCAAAATGTGATTAGGAAAATAATCTCTTCTTATATAAAGGTCACATAAGTAAATGGCGCTGTATGTGTTAGTATTGTGTTATGAGTTTGTTACACACTTCACATGAGGACACAGCACCATCTACTGGTGATAAAGGTCAAAATTACTTGTAAAACAGAAAAAAACATACAGACTGACCCAAATAACCTGCTTTAAAATTAAAACACAAAAACATTTTTGTTTTAAATGGTAGCAGTGATAGCTGCATTTTGTATTTAGGTTTATAATCAAGCTAACAGGGTAACTCTGTTTTTATTTAGGTATGAATGATTTCTTTCACAGAAACTTCCCATTACCACATGATCAAAGTGAAAATCCATATATTTTATCAGTGATAGTAGTAGTAGCAAATATTGCTCCTGGTACAAAGAATAGCAAAGTTATTTGCAAATGAAACAGAGGAGCTAACCCTGTTCATGATATTTTTTTATTTGCGCTATAAGTTACATTTTCAGGACAGGCGTCTGTTGGTCTACCTTGGTTCATATGAATATTTTTAAATTTTTAAAAGTATTGTTTTCTTTAACCTATGTAATGTGCAGATCAAAGGTCACCAATTACATTAAATGGAAAATACCCTGTTTCCCCGATTAAAAGGCACTGTCTTATATTTTTTGAAATGCCAAAATATGCCCTTGGTCTTATTTTCAGGGGATGTCTTATTTTTCCATGAAGAAGACTACAGTACACATTTATTGTTGAAAGTCACTCATGATCAATCATGTTGTCTTATTTTAATTATTTTTTCAAAAATCGGGGGTGGCTTATTTAATGGGGATGTCTTAAAATCGGGGAAACACGATAGTAAATGCAATTAAACAATACATTGTTGATTGTAAACTGTTTAAAACTCCTATATTATCAAGGTGTGGCTGCATTTTTACAATATATTGTCAATACATAGCAAATTACACTCATTGATAGTAATTGCAATGAGGGGACCAATGGCTGGGGGAGAGCAGTTCAATATACATTGATATCCTACAAAAAAGCTGAATTTAGGGGTGGCATGGCAATGTGAGCAAGTGTTTCTGATGAGCTCACACTGTCCCAGCCAAAAATCTCTTCTGGGTCCCCAAATTCATAGCTTTGCTACAGATGGTGATGAAAGTGGTGGACTTATTCTCAGTGTGCCAGTATGTCAGAACTCTGGGAGCTAGTATCACTTTTAGCACAGGGTTCACTAGCCATGGAGTGGGCCAATATCAAACTGCTGCCACTGTTCCCTGGATGGTATTGATATCCTTTTAGGGCCTTGTGGAATTGGACCTAGCATTTAGAGGTCCAGAGGTTGCTCCCCAAGATCCAGGGTTTGTCCAGTGAGAAGTATCTATTGGAGTATTGTTTGGAGGAATTGTCACACATTGAACATCATTCTAGTAGCCTCATGATGTTGTACAACCCATGCATGAGCTTTGAGACCTCCATCCTGATGCACAATGTGGTTAGCTCCTGGCTCCTGTTAACAAAGGCTCCTGGGCCCTCTGATTCTGTCCTCCCTGAGATTTATTATTATGGAGTGCAGGTCTTGCCCATATGCTACAAACTAGAGCCCCTGCTTACAGATTTAGAGACCTTTTGTGCAACATACCTTTATGAGGTCCATTGGGGTAAGACACAGGCAGCAGACAAGGTAGATGACATGGCTTAAACAATCCTTGACCTCGTCTCATGGATTCAGATGCTGGAGTGGGACATAAACTCTGCAGCCAACTCAACGTCTATCTGCATTTCCTAAGGGATTTAACCCCTTAAAGACAAGTCCAAATTGCAATGAGTTCATCATGCTGAAAGTTATGGTATTGTATGATTAAATCCATCCCTTTCCCTTCCACACACAAAATTCCTGCCCCATTATTCATTACTACACCATTCAAAAAATATATTAAACATGCATAATTTTATGTGACTTTTAGCCAGTCACATTAAAAGGAGTTTCCTTCTTCTTTTCAATGTCAGCAGTTGGTGGTCCTCACTGATGCACACAATGGTAAACACATTGGGCCAGAGCTATTAAAGCTCTCCAAGGCTGGAGAGGATACATTTTCATCAGTGAAGCTGGGTGATTAAGCAAACCTGGCATGGAAATGGTCCTGGATTGAAAACATTTGCTAACAAATAGCAAATGACTTTTAAGAAATTAATTCCAGGTTTGCTGGATCACCCATCCTTCCCGAAGTGAATCCTCTCTAGCCTTGGTGAGCTTTATTAAATCAGGGCCATTGTGATGTAGGAATGCCATTCTATTCAGCATCGTGCTGTGAGAACCCAAAACAATATGGCCAGAAGGGTTGGACTGTGTACAGGGTTAGCAATGTTTTACAAAGGTTTCTTTATATCACAGGAGTGGAAAAAGGCCTTTATATAAAATGGAGTTGGGTTTTAAATGACATAAAAAAGTTAAAAACATGGTTATGTAGTAGTAGCCTAATTGCCCATCTGAAAAAAGCCAAAATATCTGAACAGTTTTGTACAGTCTACATTTTTCTCAGATTATTTTTTTTATCTTAGCTGTTTCACATCAAAGTAGACATAGAATATGTGATGTAACTTTAAACCAAAGATATTTTGGTCCCATGTGTATGTGTCTTAAAATTGTGTGGATCAGATTCTTCCAGAAATGATAGCCGGTACCTGTCAATGAAAAAATGATACACTTTCCTACACTTTTTATGTTTACTGGTAAGTAACAGGCTTTACATTTAAGGGAGAATGGAATCAAAATAATCTGCAATATGTAACAGGCAATAACTGAAATCAATTTCCATATAAATAAGAAACAATCTATGGATTTGCATACCTATAACATTAAGCCAACCATGAAAAAAATTAATCTGGTAGTCTGTTATATTTGTCACTGCTAAACATGGTAACATGTTAAGAAGACAAGAAAATGGAAAATGTTATCATATGCTTAACTTTATTTTTCTTTTCTTATGTGATACATGGCAGCACACTAGAGGAAAGACTAGAAGTTAACTCTGGGGTATACTAGAGGGTAGACTGCACCCCTTTTTTGCCTCATTGGACTAATTTTCTATTTATGTTACCCCTTGCCCCTGTTCCTTTCCTACTCCTAATCTAAGAAGGAATTCAGCCCCATGCCAGTACATTGGAGAGAATGATGAACAACTTTAATTAGTGGTAGAGAAAGTAGATTCTATGGCCCTGATTTATTAAAGCTCTCCAAGGCTGTAGAGAATACACTTTCACTAGTGAAGCTGGGTGATCCAACAAACCTGGGATGAATCTGGTCTAGGATTCAAAGCATTTGCTAGCAAATAGCAAATCACATTGAAGAAATCCATTCCAGGTTTGCTTGATCACCTAGCTTCACTGGTGAAAGTGTATTCTCTCCAGCCTTGGAGAGCTTTAATAAATCAGGCCCTATATGTCCAAATTCCATGTAACGTTGGATAAAGGTATGAAATGAAGTCAATGAGACACATTACAGATTGTTCCCAGGGATACTTTGCATGCACCAGCCCAGAAGGTAGATAGGCTTATGCTAGAATGTGTCATTAGTTCCTGTGGACACAGAGATGCCAGAGATATTGCATTTAGCATCCATTAAGCAATGAGATGAGTCAAAGCCTGTTTCTCTTTATTCTTTTCTAATTCCACAAATATGTAGAAATTCTAAAAGTGGCTATTTTATGATGCAGGTCCTGAAGGTCTTCCCGATATCCAGAGACTTTGCCTGAGCTGGTAACAAATTTTTTAGCTAACAATTTGTTTTTCACTGTTTAAGGGACTCAGCTAACGAATATATGGACTTGGCTAACAAATGTTTTAAAAAACTGGCTGGAGGGGGGAGGGTGGTTTGCATGGCTTGCTGGGGACATCTTTTGCTAATCACAGCTGAGGTTGTGGGGATGAACTCTTCTTCAACATCATGTAACTCTTTAATGACCAAGACAAACTCTGCACTTGTTTTGGTTTTTGCATATCAAAGCACAGCTTGCTCCAGAAGGTGATGAATGTCTAGGCTTCATAAAGTTTTGGTTTTTTTTTTTCCTTTGTTTGTGATTAACTTACAGTAAGGATTTTTTAATGTAACTGACACCTCGCTGCCTAATAATATGTTAAGACTGTTCCAACTGGGAAGCTGTTCATCTCAGCCTTTGGTGAGTTTATGACCTTTTATATTGTGCTTTTTACTATTTTTATAAACCTATCTTTAAATTGTAGGCAGCAACAGAACGAATTAAATGATATTTCATAAAAACCTATGGGAAATCATGTTTCTGCTAGCAAAGATTTTGGTTAATAAATGAGCTATCACTGTAATTACAACAATTTGTTGACTTACATGAAAGTCAGAAAATACTTTGGGGCTAAACCCCAATTTAGGTAATAAAAGGCAAGATATCTACCAGTGAGATCCTTCCTTACAATATTATTTTCCAAATCACACTAAGGGCTAGTTCCCACTCATTATCTAACTGACCCCTGAATATGTAATCCAACGGATTATTGAGGTTATGTGGAATAAATGTTGTTGACAGATTTAACAGGTTGGCCACGACCTCTTCCAGGAAGGACTGACTCCTGGTGCTTTCTTGTCACTTTATGTATGCTACCAATGTGGTATATTCTATCTTGAGCATTATCATTTTCTCTCTCAGATGATGGCTGAATGCTCACTAAACACCAATATGAGAAAAGGGAACATCTCTGTAGGATGAATATTGGTAACAAGATGGTGACCATGACCTTTTTTTGCTTCTACATCATCTTTGGTGTGAGACCCCCCCTCCCGACCAGGCATCTTTAATTCCCTTATAGATCTTGATGGTCACAGAGATCTGGTAGGGCTAGAATTCAAAGCAGGGTTATCACACATATGCTCAATGATCACAAAAACGTGTAAATACAATCCCCTACCCCCCTGATCTTCTTACCTGGACAGGGAGAACTTGTAGTATGACTTTGATGCTGAATTCAGCATTTTCATTCAGTATACTTTTTCTTAAAATATATCTATAAAATTTTAATTTCCCAACCGACCCCAGGGGGGAGTCTCTGATGACATATTAAATACCTTGCCATTCACTAATCTGACAGATTCCACTGCACATTCACACGGCCATCCAATCCAGGGAGAATGGTTGGAATGCACTGTTTACTGTTAAGTGTGGTGATGAAATTAGGGAATTACTGCTGTTAATGAAGCAGCTGCCTAACCTCACTCGCCCCATACCATGTGAAGGTATGTCATGAAGCACTTTCTTCCATCTCCCCAGCATACCTTTTGAGAGTTTCTAATAGGAAAACTTCTCTATCCTCAGAAAAAAGTGAATGAGAACAGAACATCCCACAGGGGAAAGGGGGTTAAATTAATGGGAAAATTGTCCTATGGATAGAATATTGGGGGTGAGTCTACCTGCTAATGTGCTCCTATGGAGCCATCAAGAAAGTTCCCTTTTTATGATGCAAAAGTGGCTTATAAATGGTTCTAAAAGTCAGGTAAAACAGTTCTATCATTTAGGTAGAAACTATTCTATCAGATCAAACTAATGGATAAAAGAAAATGGTAGGGTGGCAGATTAGTAAAAATACTTTTAATTATGATCATAAACTTCATTTACATATTTTTTTGTCTTGAACCTCTCCTTGTGAAATAAACCACATTAGTAATAAGCATGGCTTATTGTAGCAAATGCTAATTTGTTTTTGTTACAATAACATGTTTGTTACCTGCATGTTATAATATTTGCTCATTTGTTGCCCATGTGTTAAAAGAATATGTATATTGCCAGTATTGCCAGTTTGTTCCCCTAATATTGTAAGATAATTGTAATTTGTTTGTCTATGTTAGTGCTATAGGAACATTTTAGTATAACCTTACCTCCCGCAGGCCAGTACAGTTTCTTTGATCATTTTTTTAAATTTACAACTTGAATTTATTTGATAAAACATGTATTTACTATAGGGGACAAATGCTTTATAGGAGCATGTTACCGATCATAATAAGATATCTCTGTTAGGAGAGATTTATTTACTTATTGTGTCTTTTTTTTAGAAAAACAATGACAGATAGAGTCTTGTTTGAGCTTACAGCTTTTGCACACAATGCCCTGTTCTGGTAGCAAGTAGTAAATATATTAATATGCAATATTTCATAGCTACTGTATCTTTTCTTCTCTTATTTTTTTATTTGCTATTAAAAAATACAAAGTCCATGTTCTGTTTTTCAGAGCTTCTGTGTTTAATATATGTTTTAGAGAATACCTTTGACATGCTAGAATACGTCTTTTTAGCCTTCATGTTTCCTAAATGATTTCATGATATCAGAGGTACCTTTAGCTGACAAATAGCTAGCCATTCAAGCTTTACAGCTCTGTTCTTTTATTTCAGAGATGCTTTCTTCTCCAGTTTATTTTCTAAAGATTGTCTAGTGTTTGGTGATAAAACAAAGTTTATGTCACAGCTTGAGATACTATGCACATTCTGCTTTCATATTACAGAGCTCCAATCTAATCAACTGATAAAAAGTAACTACCTTTAAGCCACAGCAGGCTTTGCAATATTTAGTGACGCTCCCTTGACAGCAGGTGATGTATAAGGCAATATTCGTATGCAGGTGGAAAACATTAATGCTGTAACTTCAGGAAACATTCCTTATTTCACAAGCCATTGCACACAACTGAAATTGCCATTATAAAGAAAATTAAAAAGGATCTTTGTCCAATTTATTATAAATCATTACAATACACACTACCATTTTGACATTTAACGAGAATCATTAAAAGGTTATGGCACAACGCAAATCAGTCTGCTAAAACTGATACTCATTAATAGGTACTAAGCAAAACATTTTTAAGTGGCATTGTTCAAAAGTTCTCTGTGGCATTTGTTAGGATGGTGAGAGGGTCCACAAATGTTTAGTACAGGTCATTGTAATAACAAGCACTAACATTGTAGTTCATTGAGATGAGTTTTCTAATACAAAACTGCAAATGATAATATCTACAATAGTAATTTGGTATAATTAGAGATATAACTCTCTGGGTTAAATTTGGCTAAATTCTGTGAAACTATAGTACACTATAATACACCATTAAACTCATGAGAGACAGGTCTTGTAGTGATATCCTTGCCATTTTCAGGCAAACTATTGTCAAAAAGGCATGGGGAGCTATGTACTGCTATGAAGGATATGTACCAAAAAAATAGTTCTGTACAACAGGTAGGGGGCCTTTTCATGTGGCACAAAACCTTAAAACACAATTTTGGAGAATTCCTTCAAGCTGCATGTGGTCTACTGTTCCAAATTCCAACCCTTATCCCTTATCTACACATGCAACCTTGGTAGCCAGGAAAGGGGAGTCTGTATACCACATGCGCCTCTACCAGGTCACATACAGGCTAGCTACTTTGGGTGTAAATGATTACTTTAGATTACTAACAGAGGAGAAATTTACATTACATTTACATTGAGTTTTTCTCGATTTACACTAATGTGCAGTAAAGCAGATTTTCAGTGGTTTATTTATCTTCTCCAAGTACTGCAAATTGTACTGTTAATAACTGAATGTAAAAATAACACACAGATGTTAGACAAAACACTTAAAATCCTATTAAGTACTTGTGTAATCATTTGAAGAATGAAATAATGGTAGGCCTAAAGGCAATGGTAATTTCAGTGAATTTACTATTGTCAATATATGTATTGAGCCAATAGGCTAATTCTATATATATATATACAGGGAGTCCCTGGGTTACAGACGAGATAGAGACTGTAGGTTTGTCCCTGAGTTGAATTTGTATGTAAGTCGGAAGAGTTTTTGTAAATGCAATTAGGACAGATGTTTGTCTCAACATATTATAAGGCAGCGTGGTGTCAGTTACTGTAAAGTTAAGTAAGTCCTCACTGTGAGCTAATCACAAAAAAACTTTATGGAGCCTAGACATTCATTAACTTCTGGAGCAAGCTGTGCTTAGATATGCAAAAAGAAACAGCTGCAGTTTGTCTTGGTCATTAAAGAGTTACAAGAGGATGCAGAACAGCTCATCCCTTAAAATCACCCACAACCTCAGCTGAGTTTAGCAAAAGATTTCTTCTACAAGTGAACCGCCCCTTCTCCCTCATCAAGCCTGCGTCCTGCACACAAGTGAGCAGGGAAGCCCCATTCATATCTAGGAGTTATTCCTATGTCGGTTGTCCTTTACTCGGGGACTACCTTTATATATATACATTAATGTAATACATATACAATACACCACAAATATAGTACATAGGTAAAACTATCCACTAATAAAGGAGGGAAGTAGGGATAGTTGGTATATATATACAGATATAGTACATATATAAATGTATGGTGAATAAAAAGTTAAAAAAAATTATTGCTCCTAGTATGAAACCATTTGATATGTTTAATACAAGTCTGTACAAATGATATGCCCTGTGCACTTTTTCAAATAAAACTATATTAAAGTAACTACGAAGCAAGAACAAAGACAACAAGATCTTTTTGTTCTCATCGTTGTACACTTCTATTTTTATCTTCATCACTTGCTATTAAATCAATCCCTTAAACACAAAAATAAAAAAAAAATAAATAAAAAAAAGTTGCAGGAACTAGGACAAACTTTAGGGATTTATTTTTGATAGGCATTTTTTCAGCATGTTTTTAAAACTGTTTTGTTTACTAAAACAAACTAGACAGCATAAGCTATGTAAAATGAAAAGTTTTTCTAGTCATACTGCGGTTGTTCCCAATAACATATTACAACTGTCAAACCTCATTCAGTATCCTTCAGTATTTAGTTCAGAGCCTCTCAAACTGTCATAAACTTGCAGCATCTTCTATGAAGAAAACAAATTTATAGACATACTGCTACAACTAGGTCACATATCTAATCCTGGAGGGCAGACACTAGCTGAGATAGACAGCTGGAAGCTGTCGTGCTGTCAAGCTTAGGTTTTACACATTTACCTATGTTTCTATGTTTTGTATCTGTTTCATTTTATTTTATTTTAATTGCTTTTTTATAATTTCCATATAGGCAGAATTTATTTTACAGGAGCAAGTCAAAAATGTCTCACTATTTTATTTTAAATGCAAAAATGTCATAACATTGATATTTATTTTGCACACATTTTGAAAAAGCATTTCAAGAATATTTTAGTGTAATGTTTTTATCTCTTTTTATTCCTATTCTAATTTTGTTGTTCCTAATACAATCTGTCACATTTCAGGTTTACATATTACCCTTCACCCACTATTGTAGGAACTTGATACTCAATATTTTAGAATCATAGAAAGAGTATATGAGTATAAATGAGTAAATTTGTTGGAAACTGATCACACCACTGGTAAGCATTTAGCCTTTTTTAATTAATTTATTTCAGAGGCATGTGATTACCAATGGAAAGGGGATGCCCCATTGAAGATTTCCTTTTCTATTGGTGCATATGTTTGAGGCATATCTACCCTTTTCAGCTTGTGTCCCAGGATCTAGTGATGCATGTTGCAGAGATCTTTTACTTTTTGGTTGATACCACTTTTTGGCTCCTGTATGACATAATTTCTGATACCAATTTTTACTTTGATGCTCTTGACTATATCATTTCTGAATTCTCATCTACTGTGTATACTCACTGGCCACTTTATTAGGTACAGCTGTTCAACTGCTTGTTACCAGAAACATCTAATCAGCCAATCACATGGCAGTAATGCAATGCATTTAGGCATGTAGACATGTCAAAACAACATGACAAAGTTGAAACTGAGCATCAAAAAAAGGTGACTTTTTGAGTATGAAATAGTTGTTGGTACCATTATATGATAGGAACGTTTCAGAAATCACTGATCTGCTTGAATTTTCAAACACGGCCATATTCAGTGTTTACAGAGAATGTTTTTAAAGAAAATATTTGTTCAAGGGACATGATCATTACTGCATATAGTTTAGTCTTATTTATAGTTTATATGTATGAACCTGAGTTCACCCAAAGTAAGTCTATTTACGGACAGTGCCCTGGGTAAAAATGTCTTGTTGATGCCAGACTGGTTCATGCCAGAAAGACAAGAGTATCCCTAATAACTCAAGTGTGCAGAAGAGCATCTCTGAATGCACAGCCTATCGAAACCTAAAGCTACAACTTGTACAAGCCCACCAAAATTGGACAAGAGAAGATCAGAAAAACATTGCCTGCTTCAATAAGTCTCAATTTCTGCTGCAACATTTGAATCGTAGGGTCTGAGTTTGACATCAACAACTTGAAAGCATTGATCCATCCTGCCTTTTATCACGAACAAGACTGGTGGTGTAATTTAGTAAGAGATATTTCTTTTTGTAGTTTGGACCCTTTGAAATAACTGGTCATAGCCATTTCAAAGTCTACCTTAATATCGTTGCTGATGACCATTTATATCCCTTGATGAGTACAATGTACCTACATCAGCAAAATGTACTATGCTACAAATCCTATATATAAGAGGATAAAGTGGTACTAGTTTGGTACGTTAGCATTTTGATTGTGGGCATCACTTCAAAAGGTAAAGGTTGTTTTTTGATGAAAAATGTTGCTCCTTTCTATCCACCCTACACCCCATTAAGATGCAAAGACAGATTTTCAATATGCATAAAGACATTTATTAATTAGAGAAGAGACCTCCTTCCTTGTCATTCCACTGTTGTATCTCTTCACTGCATCCCTGCACTCTACATGCATGAAGCATTGATCATTGACTTTGCATGTCTCAATCTTGCCTGAGGAGAGTTGCATGTAAAGTTAATATTCCCAGGCATATGATTAATGAATTTTTTAAAATTTCTATCTGCAAACATATTCATGAACTGCACGTGCCAGTAAAACTGAATACTGCTTTATTCCTATGAGAAATCTGAACACTACAAAGAAATCATACAAGTACTAGGAAGAAGCTATGCAAATACTTTACAAACATACTATTTAACTGGGCCTGACAGTTTTTCAACTGTAAACTGTAAGAAACTTCATAAATTGGGGTCCTATGTTAAAATGCATTGGAGTTTAAAATACTAAAGGCAAAGTAAAAAATATCCAGGTTGTGGCAGTTTGTTGGCTTTAAAAAGGGAATATCCTAAAATGACTGAATTTTGTATTTTGTACATTTTTTTGGTTTGCAGCTGAATGTAAATCCACCTGTATAGGGACAATGTTCATATTTAAGTATGCTATAGCCACTGGGAAGCATAATGCACCCAGTACTAAATGCCCTGTTTACACCATTTGTGTTAGGCTGCTTTTGGTTTTGTTGCACAAAGTAGCCCCACCTGAATGACTTTCTGAAATGAATTATTTCTAATAGGTCTGCTTCATGCCAACATGCTACATGGTGGGCACTGGGTGAAGAAGTCATATGCTGCATTTAAGCACAACTAAAAAAAAAAAGCAATGGCAACAGCAACACTGTGAGCAAGCACAGTGGACAGTGGCTGTCCAATTTGTACCATTACAGGGCCCACTATTTAGTTTACCTTGTCAATCAGTGTCATACACCCATGCTCCTGAAAGAAGAAGGTTGCAAAAATGAACCAACTCAATCAAAATCTTTTTCTTAGAGCAAATTAAAGTGCTACATGTAATAGTTTTATGTTCATGTTCACTTTGCAGTCTATGCCATAGATTTGTAAAGAAAGGGGTTAGAGGATCCTGGCTCAAAGGCTCTTTCTTGTCATTTAAAGTATAGTTAAACTCAAGTCTCAGGAATATTCAATAACAAAAAAGGAGGAATAGAAAATAGATCAAGCTTTACAATTTCAAGGATGACTTTTCTGCTTTATCAAAATAGATGAGGATTACAAATGCACTTAAACTCTCTCTTTAATAAATGCCACATGAAGTTCACAGTAGAGCAAGCTTCTTCATAATATGTCATAGAGGGTCAGGTATAGAACTTACTATTACATGGATTTACTGCAGATCACATTTTGCATAGAAAGATTAAATATTTTTTTAAAGGTCAGATCTGCAAAAAAACAATCTCAGGCACAGCCACTATTTTATGGATACAATCATCAACTTTCTTATTCTGTGTTATTTACAAAATGAATTGTTTCAGTGATGTGAACAGTAGTTGCTTCATTGGTTGTATATATGTATATATAGTAAAGCTAGAGATTGGTAGCTGGGTGCTTTTGGCTTCATAGGATAATCACATTGCAGTTAAGGGCAAAGCAGTCCTGGGAAATCCACTAAATTACATTATTTACTAGTGCAGTAGTAAAGTCAACTTGGATACCACTTACTTTCCAAATTTAAATGAATGTTTGAGCTTTAAATCCTTTCTATGAAAATTAATATTGTATATGGTACACTGAAATTTCAATTAGTCTGAATGCATGTCCCTTGCAATTCCTACTATATTTTGGAAATACATTACATTTAATTTAATGTTGTTGTGGAAACTATAAGTTATTTTGATAAAATATAAACAATATAAACAAATATAAACATATAAACATGTTTCTCTTTTTTTTTAAATTATGAACTTCTATCCCTTTAATTGATCATTATATTTATTTTGGTAGCTAGTACTGATATTCATATGGATGACATTAGTATTTTGTTTTAGTTATTGTTTTTCTTACCTTATTTCACTCCTGGTTTTTGTTTCCTGAATATGTACTTGGTAAATACCTTGAAGCAAAAACTAATATTATATTATTTTAAAGCAAAAAATATTATATGTTATTGTTAATAAATATTGGTATTTGTACCGTGGGCTTTTTTTTCATTGAACTCATTGGAACTGAGTTTTTCAAAGGATTTTCCAAGTCTGTGAAAGTCTGTGAAGGGGAAAAGGTATCAGTGAAAATGACAGAATTACAACACTTAAGCTCTCATAAGACCTTTCCTTACTCTCTTTTTGTCACATACTTTTGTATGGAGTGCTCTCGGGGGGGACAGACAATGTCTGGAGTTCTGGCACCTTTATTCTTACAAAAAAAGCACTGTTTGTACCTATTTGTGGGCTAAAATTTATTGCAATCCCTGCACCCAATGGCATGCAAAGCCCTGCCTATTGCTATCAATAGGTTAGCTTGGTTGGGGCTATTAGCGTTGGGAAATGAGTGTTCAGTTTCCCATGATCGCATTGCACTCTTAGGTGTCGCATTGCACACTTAGGTGTCGGCGCTCTAAAGAAAGGCCACCACGTGGCCTTTGTTGACAGGATATGTCATACTCTGTCGGGGGGGTCTATGATCTCTGACACCGTCAGGTGGCTTCGGATCCCATAGGATGTACTAATGGGATCAGAGGGAAGTAATATGATCTGGGAAAGCACAAGCCCATTTGGATAGTAGAAATTCCCTTGGGTATTGGCTAAAGATATGTTACATTTTATTTACCAGCCAGATCTTTAAATGCGGGCATAGCCACACTCTGGACTCAAAATAAGAATCTTAACAGTCTTCGGAAAGATAAACACTTTTGAATGCCTTGCCATTATTATGCTTAAGATTAAAGTAAATGAGAGTTAATAGTTTATTGTACTTTTAATATTTAATTTGTAGATCTCAGTTCAAAGTTCCTGATGAAGAGGACGTCCAGTGGAAACGCGTCAAACCCCAAACTTAGATCAACGTTTGGAAGCACTGTTTTTTGTATTTTGTTTTTAAATGTTATTATATCTATGTTAAGAAAATGTTTTGAATTTTTTTAAAAAATTACAGTTGCAAAGTTTAATTTGTTAACCAAGTCTTGTAATTCCCGTCAGTACCCCTCATTAAAGAAACACATATATGTTAACCTTTTGCTGGTATACTTTCAGCTCTACAGAGTGCATCCATTACCTGTCTAAAGCAGTGCAAAGTCTGAGGTCAGAGCTAATATAGCTCATCTGAGCTCATCCACCAACTAAAGGAAACCCTGATTTAAGTTAATGGATCTGGAAGCCAAACAACAGCATCCTATGGCAAAAATAAACCTTGTCCAGGAACCTCCTAAACAGAATCACTCTCTTAGTGCTGGCACACACCAGCTGATCCGGTGGCAAATGTGCACTCCACTAACTGATCAGATTAAATTTCTCATGATTCTGGTACTTGATCAGTCAGAAGAATCTAAGCACTGAATACAAGTGTACAATATTCTTGAATGGTTATATACTGTAAATGCTGTGCTTGCACTTTGCACTCTATTATGTTTGTATTGCAACCAAGGGACAAAACACTGGCTTGGGAATGTATTTGCTATTTTCACTGTAGGTTAGTAAATGGATGGATGTCTGCTATGTACACAATTGTTATGTGCGGGTTCACAGCCTGAACTCCAATAAATTTTATGGACTGTAATCCAAATAATGGTGGACTGCAAACAAGCTTTACATTTACCTTTGCCGAGTTCTGAGTTTACACTATCTCTGATAGGTAGACACAGCCCAAGAGTGCAATATTCTAAAGAAAAGCTCTGCCTATACCAAATATCTCAGAAAAGCATTACAGGAAGTTATGATCTAATCTTAAAGTATTTGTGGAAAGGTGGGGGTCACAGTGCATAGTTCTTGTAAAGGGCACTTATCCACTCAGGAACCCATAGTCATGACTGTCACAAGATTACCATCTCACCGTACTGTTTTTTGGAATATATAAGTGTGCATTGGATCCTAAGCAGACATTGCAGAAATTTATTGGGGGAAAAAAATCTAAAAGCCAAATATTAATATTTCCCTGAGATAACAGTTCAAAAAGTCCTAGCATCATAGAATTCTCACTGATTTGCATTACTTGGACAATCTATCTAAACATACATTATTGTTTATGCTGTTGTCTATTGGAAGTAAATTATTACTGCCATCAGACATGCATGGAGATTAAACTATTAAAACCTAATTAAACTCAGAACTGCACTACATCCTATTCCCTTATCTGTAAATTCAGCTGGTGGAAAGGTCAATTAGATGTGAGCATGTGACACCTAAAGTAGGAAGAACATTAGACAACATTTCTACCCAAAAAGGAAGAAAAGAAGCAGAAAGAGGGTTTTTTTTGGCTAATTATATTCAAAAAAAAGTTAAAGCAGCAAAAACTAAAAAAAAAAGTAGTTTAGTAGTTTACAAGCCCCCTTGCATTTTTAGCATGCAAGGAAAAGGGGGTTTTATGTTTAATACTATGCAGGCACTTCTAATAATACTAAGAAAAAAAATCCTGATAGGTTCTTTAACCAGATCTATTTAATTGAAGCCTTATATATGAATTCCTTAAGTCTCTTTTCTGACGCGTTTCACCTTAAGGCTTCCTCAGAGGAGCTTGGGACACATAACTAATAAATCAAGCATATACAATTGACAATCGAGAAAATCCCCCCTAAAGGCTTTCTCAGGGGAGCTTGGGACACTCGAACAGCTTTTGACAATCGAAAAGTCGGCCACCGATAATCCGGATCCTTCCATTTTCCGGCATGAATTTCGGAATGCATTTTCAATACAGGGACTGTAGTACACTGTGTGGCCACCTATGTTTTGATTGCATAGTTCTGCAGAAACAGCAAGAAAATCTGGAATTTTCGAAAATCCAGCACACCTCAGGTCCGGAGGTTGCCAGATTTTTGAATGTCAAATGTAGTATACATAGACGAGACATATGAGATAATTATTAGGACAGAAAAGTTTTCATTACTGTCAAAAGGTTATGTACCCTATATATCTTTAAATTCAAATGATAATATTCACCCTTTTTCAAAGCAAATAGCAGCTAATGGGAGGCCCTCATGTTTAAAACAACAATTTCGTAGGATAAAATGTTTAGTTTTACACACACACTGCATCCCCTGCCTATTGTAAATACATAATGTTCCCCTGTAGCATGTAGGTGAGGGTATCATCATCTTGTAAATGCTAATGGAACCAAAATTTGCTTCTACACAGTTCTGAAAGGTCTTCTTGCAGCGCACACACAAGACAGAGTGCAAAAGGTTGTTTTTAGAAGAAGAAACATAGAAAGAAGAAAAAACTCTTTTTTATGACCTAAACTTGTGCTTTCAAGGATGTATTTATGCAGATCTTTTTATGATTACAAAAGATGTTAGGCATAATTAGAAAGAGTATGCTTGCTCAAGTGTGAAAGAGTCTTACTGTGTGTTGGAATATACCTACAAGGCAGTTTATAAATTCTGTGTGTGATAAATATGAAAACAGTACATAAAACAATTATAACTGAAACAGCCCGTGAACACACACTCCATGCCTCCCATGGGTTCTCATTTACCAATGATAGCACATGCTATATATATATATATATATATATATATATATATATTTATAGGAATATCAATCCATTAGTTAGCTCTGTCAATCACTTGTTTATTTGTCAGGTAGGTGTAAAATTCATCAGTGTTGGCTTTTATGATAAGTAGATAAATGTATCCCCGCTTGATATGGGATTAAATGTGTTTTTTCTTCCTAATGCTGTCCCAGTTGTATTATTCTACTGGTTGATTGACTGGTGTTTTTGAACTTTGTATTTATATATCCAACATTAATGTTTTATTTGATTGTTATTCAAGGGGTGTCATACTTTGACATAAATCTTTCAGATACTAAAAGGTCAATGTATAGATTTTGTAGTATGCGGCATATATTATACTGTACTTGGTCTTCCTTTAACATGGTCTCCTTAGTCAATCCAAGTCCACTTTACAGCTTGGGGATTGCTTTGTTCTGCACCTGCATAATAAATACCATACAAAAGGTAAACCATTAAATACAAGCAGATTAGGATTCATAAAGGTTTCAAAAGAGAAAACATAAAGCATTAAAAGCATTTAAAGTGTATATTGATTCGAATAATTCAATATTTTGTGGCATATAAATCTCAGTGACCCCACTCAAGTATGAATATTAAAAAGTGAGATCAAAGTGAGTAACCCTCTACATACTGTTTTGTGTCAGTGATTCAAACAAATGAAGCCGTAGTAGCCACATGAAAGCCATTTGAGAAAAAATGAATAACAATTGCAGCCTCTCAATTGTTCTCTAAATGGGTGTTCTTTAATGAACTTCAGGGGGGGAAGAAATAGCCTCTGTATACCCTTAAGTCTTTTTGTGCAGCCTTTGGTTCATTGTCTCCAAACTATTTATTTTAATCCTAACTGGATTTATAATACTAAAGCACTTCAAATAATAAACAATTACATTATTTATTTCTTTTTTCATTCTTCGTGCTGCCTATTTCCTTCCTCATAAAAGGGAGTGCATGGAGAAAGGCTTTTATGACTTGGGCAGAGCAAAGGTTAGCTCTCTAGAACTTTATCTGCATGGAGTTTTCAGGTTCTCTCTATGTTTGTGTGGGTTTCCTCCGGTTACTCCGGTTTTCTCCCACATTCGAAAACATGCAGTTAGGTTAATTGGTTTCCCCACAAATTGACCTTAGACTGTGGTAATGGCATATGACTATGGTAGGGTCATTAGATTGTGAGCTCCTTTGAGGGACAGCTAGTGACATAAATATGGACTTTGTAAAGCGCTGCGTAATATATTTATAAGTCGGCACAAGTTATTAATAATAATAGTTAATAGGTATTATTTGACCCATTTCAGCAATTGTACCCACGTACTACCTAGGTGCCTAAATTTTACATTTTCAGTATGTCTGCTTATTTGGTGATAATGTTTTATGTGTTCACACCGGCAGCTTGATTGATCAATTTTGCATGGCAACACATGTTCAAAAACTGAGCAAAACTAGTGCTAGTACTTCTTACTGCCATCCCCATTTATTCCCCATAGCAGCCTCTGCGCGGAGATGCTACATGTAGAGTCTGCCCATACGGCATTGTTTCCTGGCATGAGAACCCCAACCTCACTGGCGGCTTGAATAAGCCATTAAAAATGCAATTTGATTGTGAAAAAAGTATAGATTTTATTTCATTATTTATCTCATTTTAGATAATGCTAAAATGATGTTTTGGTACAAAGCATGGCAGTTATTTCCGCAATCTTTTTTGTTTTGTTTAGTTTTATTTGTTTTTATTGTGCGAGTTTTCTGTTCAAATAACACATAAAAAAATAACAAACAAAACAAAAAAAAAAACTAAAAACAAAAAGCCATTATTAGCAAAAAGAAATAAATAGAAGAAAAAAATAAGTAAGGGGCAAGTTCCCTTCTGTAAATGCTGTGAGCAGCAACAGAGGTGGGAGTAGTATTCTAAAAATATTTGAAGTTTTTCTAAGCAGTATCTTTTATGTTGAATATTCCCAAGTTAAATAATAATAATTATGAAAGTGGCAATTGGTGTTAGTGGCTACAGGAGGCGAAGAAAAAGACAAAGGAGACGAATCCAAAGTATTTTTAATGCATGTTTCCTACATTGAAAATCCTGCAGTGGTTAATGAAAGCTGCAGATTTTTAAAGACTGAAAATGACTTTTACGTTGACCTTAACATTTAAAAGATTACATTGGGTTTAGATCTACTTTCACATGCAAGAAAAAATTAGTCTGTGCAAGCATCGAAAGCATTTGCTATCATTAGTTGATATTTTCTAACATCCCAAGAGATTTTGTATAGGTTATATTAATGCCTTTATGGCAAGCGTGATGTCAGCTGAACTGTTATGAATGTTAAAAACCTAGTTAGGTCTAGTTGGAGTGTGCTTCAAAAATAAGCAAAAGTTATTGGTAAAGTGGGCTAAATTTGTAGATTTATCTGATTTTTAATCTTGATGTTTATCAATGCATAGGTCCCTTAGTAGAAATGATTTTAAAGTATGAAATTTCTTTTTTACTAGTGACTGTAGTGTTCAGGAATTTTATCCTGAGAACTGTAACAGTAACTCAGCTGCAGTATTTAAAAAAAACTCTGGTATAAATTAAAATTTTGCATGGGCATTACTAGCAAAAAAAAAAAAAATATTCCAAACCATGACCTTGAAAATGTGTATTTATATGTATTTTCTACTATAATAGATCTGCATCTGCATCTTTTATTGCCACTTTTAGAACTGTTTTGCACACACAGCAGAAATCACACTATGCAGACTATATTAGGGGGATTTGTTGGGTTGTACAGTGCAAACAATTCCAGTACTGCCCAATATTGAGTTTAACATGTTTTAGCACAAGTATGACCATAACAATATGACAATTCCCATTCATAGAAGAATGAGCATGTAGAGAATGCAGAAAGTTACATTTCTGTAAAAATAATAATTATTGTAGTTTCACCATTCTTGCTTTGTAGCAAAGCAGGGGGGTATAAAAAGGGAATTTCAAATTAATATTATATTAGCTTTTACTTGTTCAAGTACAGCTGTGTGTTTGTCTGTTTTGATATGATCATAAAAGTTCATTAGGCATTGTCATGTCCAAACTTTGAAGTATCTTTTGAACATCATAAACAAAAAATCTGATTTGAAAGTGCCAGAATTTTCATATGGCTCATTTATTTAATGCTGTGCATGTCAATAGGTACAACTTAGGTATAAAGGATGATGCTTAGCAAGCACCCATTTCATTCATCATCTAATCCAACGTATGATTTTCCTATAGGTTAAAAAATACAAAGCTCTAATTCCTTTCATGCATGATGTACTAATAATTCCTTGCTATGATGAACTTGCTATAAGAAGCAGAAATATCCTTGAAACCATTAGAGGTAGCCCTCAGTGGTAAACTTACCCCACACTAGTTAAGAACCAGTTATTCAGGAAAAAGGCCCCCGGGGAGGAGGAATGCTCACTTGGTGCTAGCCCATGTCACATACCTAGGCAAACCAAACTAAACTTTGGTGACATTGAAAGCTGGACTTCCAAACTGAGAAACAATTAATAATGTTAAAGCAGATACAATGAAAATAGCTCAGTCTCCCTAAACATTTATAAAAAAAAACAAAAAAAAAACAAAACCAAAACAAAAGCTCATCAAACCTACTCTAATATGACACAAAGCAAAACTTAATCGTAACATAAACAGGAATAATGCACCTGGGCAAGGGAGCACAATAAACAATATAAATACCCCCTTCAGAGAAATCTGTTTAGCTAGACAGTACAAAAAATACCTATAAAATACATATTTACTGTATTTGCCTTATAATTGGAAAGGACAAAAGTTTTCAATAAAAAAAAACATAACCAAACAGAAAAAAACCCTGCAAAACATATGCTATAATAAGAGATGATCAGTGAAAAACGTTAATAAAAATGTACAGTAAGCTACTAGTCTAAGATAACAATGAGCCTTATGATTAATGTTAATGTCCATCTTTAATTCTTTTGAGAAAACACATTCTCCTTCAGCTACTAAACCTCTGAATAATTTAAAAATACAACACAAGCAAAAATGTATAAACAAAATATAGATCTGTTATCAAACAGACTTTTTTCACTTTCATTTAATGCCCTTAATTGTTAAACAGGACCTACTGTAGGACAAACTTTTTTATTAGAATTGTGGATAACTTTTTTAATGCAAAAAGGGCTGTAAAGTTTCTAGGTAGCATATGGATAATATAAAGCCCTTGGTGTAAAATGTTGTTACAATATTCTGGCCATTTTTAAAGCAAATAGGCAGTTTTTTTATCAGAAAATCTGGGCACAGCTGGTAAAATTTTAAAAATACTGTACAAGGAGTAAAAAATTCTTTTGGACCAGGCTCACATAGGCGATTTGCTCCTTTTGTTTGCTTTTAAGCATTATGCATCAGTAACAGTTTTGAGAGGTGGTTGCAGTATGTGGTTCGCTGTGGTTGCATTATTTTTATGTTTTTCTCACTCTAAATTTCTCCTTCCTTCTCATTATAGCCATGGTTTGTCAGTCACGTGCAGCGAAGCACAAAAACCCAGTGATGGTACTGGGTTTTTATTATAATTATTATTTTCTTTTATTAATATTTAGGTATGAAAAAGAAAAGTTTAAAGCAAACATTTAAATCGTACCTAAACTCAGAATTTTTACTTTATATAAAAGGGTGGACAACCCATTTATTTAAAGTAAATATTTTGTTTGTTAGTGTTTTTTGTAAGTGCAGCACTTTTTTTTTGCAGCACCACCCCCCGACTAGGCGATTAAGAATAAATGGGAGCGCAGAGCCTCCCGGAATACCTAGGTCACACATCTCGGGAGGCTCTTGGCTGCTCCTTTTTTGTATGCCCAGGCATCTCAGGCATTCACAGAAGGAGCCCTTTCATCATTAGAGGGAGAGATCGGCAAGTTTTTCGAAATCTTACATCACCTGATCTCGCGCCTGCACAGTGAGAGATCTGGTGGTGTGGGAAGAAGAACACAGAAGAGGAGAGGAGAAGGTGGCAGCACCTGGTGCTCCCTCTGCACCAGTCAAAGACGGGTACCGGGACAACGCGGTACCCAATGGAAATTGGGTGGAAACCTCCCGACGAATAGACTAATCTGTTATTTTTTTTTTTTTTGTTATTTTTTGTTTATTGACCCATATTGAGTAAAAATCAAACCTAAACTTTAGAGTGGTCTTCCCCTAAATATTTTTCATTTGCTTGTTCACAGACCCTTCCTACCATTCATTCATTTTTGGACTTCTTTGAAACTGCATATCACATGAGACAATACAATATTATGTTGGACCATACCAGCATGCCAGCTAATACACCACAATGGCATGTTGAACTAGCCACCACAACAACATCTCAGCTCAAATACCTCAACAGCATGCCACCAACAGTAAGAGAAATAAATATCATGTTAGGTGAGGCACCAAAACAGATCCAACACCAGAATATCATGTTTTATTAAGTTCCCCCAAGACTGGAGAATATGGACTGCCATGAGTGAACCTGGGTGATCAAGCAAATCTGGAATTAATTTGAGCTAGAATTTAAAACATTAGCCAACTACAAGAAAAATTAGCTTCACCCATGATACCCCATCTTCTCTAGTCTTGGAGAACTTTATTAAATCAGGCCCAGTTTTTCAACTGAAACACCAGCACGGTTAGAATTTACGTCAACTCAGATACCGCAACAACCTTGGAGTGCTTGGAGTGTTTTGGTTAATGCAGCAAAAAACAAAATGTAGCAAAGTGTAGTACAGAGGTCTGTGATGCATTTCAGATTACATTATCCTATGTTATGGGTTAGTTTCGGGTTTACTTCCGCTTTAATTCACATGTTGATGGGGGTGAAAAGGCAAACCAGGGAAAGCAAAATATAAGTAGACTTAACTTCAGTTTTATCAAAGAAAGAAAGAAAGCACTAAATCAGTTCTAACACTAACCAAATAAAATTCATATAAACCAACCAAGCCAGTGGTATTTTAGGTCGTGGATCAGCCACTTCTTGTTATAGGGTGACAATTGTCTCCCTGCACTCATACATCCTTTGCATAGCCATGGATGATCATCACCTCTATCAGGAAGCTGGTCTAGAATGATGACAGGCAGAAGATAATCGAGTGGGAGGTTATACACTAGAAATGGCCAAAAAATTATCAGAGATCATCAAAATGCGATAGTGTCATTGTTCTGTAAAAATCTTTCCCACCGGTAATAAATAATGACTTTTTTTAAGTACCTGAAACATTCTATATAACTTTTAAATGCTGTGCTCCCAATTAGATATTGTCAGATGTTGAAATAGGCTTGGAGTAAATGAAGACAAAACATTCAGATGCTCATCGGAGGTCACAGCGCCAATGGAGGTGAAACATATTTACTGCTTCAGTGAACCAAGTCAAATTTACTGAAGCTGACAGAGCGAATAGGCGCTGAAAAATTTATGTTCAAACAAACTTTGCCTTTTTCTGAAACAGCATATATATATATATATATATATATATAAATTCACCAAATAATACAGCATCCATGTCTGCATGGACACAAAGGGGTGCATTTATAATTTTTTAGTCTTCACAAGTGCAGCTTGGTGTTTTCCACAGTCTCCCGGAGTGAACAGAGAGGTAAGAATGCTTATTGCAGAGGGGACATCGTCTGTCCGTATTTGAAATAATGCCTTGCCTAATCAAAAAAATGTTAAAAGTGGAACTTTAGTTAAGCTTCAAACCTAGAAAGACACTACATTGCTATTCTTTTTTTTTTCTTGCTATTCACCTTTGCAGGCTAAAGTGGTATTCACAGAAGAAGTTCCCTAGCATCCCATTCAGTTTTGGCAGTTCCCTCCACATATTAACAGATCTCCATTGGCCACTATATACAGCATTGGAGAAGTCCCACTATGTTTTTGACTCTTTGTAGACTTCTAGTAGAATCTGCAGTGGGTCATTGACAGAACTCAATCAGCTCTATGTAGAGCATGATAAATGGATCTCTCCTAGTCCAAATATAGGCAGTGGGATCATTTGCATATTCTAACATATTTCTGTATATATAGATACATAGGCTGACTTGTGAGGTTACTGGATTTTTAGGATATTTTATTGATTAGGGTTTATTTTTGTATTTTTTTTCTATTGTTAAATAAACATTTGAATATTTTGCAAGTGGCACAGCTTTGGGATTTATCTAATGTTAGGATATACAACTGATTGAATTAACTTTTCGGTAGGGGTTCATATAAAGAGTAACATCACAACATGAATTACTAATAAGAGAGATTTCCAGGAAATCATTCATGACAATGACCTAAAGCTGTAAAATGAACTTGGACCAACACAACATGCTTTATTGCTTCCTAATGTAGCACAGTGCAAAGCACATTTTTTATGGGTGTTCACTTAGGAAACTAAGCATAATAGAAATTGTATAAACCAGGTGCCAGGAAAGTTAAGTGTTTGTGATTTAAAGATTTCGCTCAGCCAGGAAACAAATTCTCCTCTTTAGCTCCCATTAAAAAAATATTGTAATATATGATACATTGCAATGTAATTATTGCAAACTGTGTTGATGCTTTAGGGTGTTGACAGACAATAAAAGTAGTAGAGTAAAAATCTCCCTAATAGGAGCACATGAGTAAAACCTGAGAGTGGTTCTAATTCTTCTCTTCTGTTGTAATACTACAGTAAATCATGGATAAATAAACCTGCCTACTTTAACGCAACCGCTACTTGGAGATGTCAAGAGACAAGCTCTTTACTATTGAATAAATTAAATAACCATCAATGATACAGAACTGTAATTAGAGCAAGGAAAGTTCCCAGAATCCCGAGCTTTTGAAACTATAATATAAATCTTTGAGAATAATTTATTCAAGGAGTAGGCATGGAGGATCTTTGTTCACCAAAAAATGTGTCTTTCCATATCTGCCATGGAATAAGAAAACTTAAAACCAAAATAGTTAATGCTGACTTATTTTGGTGGCGAATTGAGGGGTAAAGCAGTCCTGTTTTACCAAGTTTATTTTTTTGGCTTTCAACTCTGTAAATGGGTCAAGGGGAGTCAGAGATACTTCATTAATACATGCTATAATTCATTTGATGTGCTAATAGATATGAATTAAGTTACAGTTAGACAGCCTTCATTGGAAAATCTATTCTCTTGTCCATAATGATGTTTTACTGACATGTAGCTATATCAAACACAGACTATTTTCTTTAAAATAGGTAAAATAGGGTTAATTAAAAAAAAAGTTTTAAGTATCCATCTTTCTCATTATGAAGCTTGTCTTAGCTGGGACAGTAATTCTTCATATTGTTAGAGCTGTATTTCATTGTCTTTCAATTGTCTTTCAATGTTCCTAATGTTTCTGGTCAAGGTTGCTTGGTTGTAGATTTGGGATTGATTTTCATGGACTACTATTGTAATAAGTGAACAAATGCAGCAAGTGCTTTCCACTCTAAAAAAATAAAGGTATGTCTGGCTGATTTGTGCATACATGGCTGGCTGAAATGTCGTTTGGATTTACATTCCCATTATTCTTCATATTGCTAGCTCTTTAATGCATTACTGCTATCTCTTTAAAACCTTTTTTACAATATATTATATTTCTTCATAGCCTAGTGTACATCAATAAAATGTTAGTTTTTGTATTTTGGCCCAACTTCTCTAAAACAGGAAAGCTCCGATGATGTGAATGTTGTTGGTAAATGGGAAGGGAGGTGAATGTCGTGTTTTGTAACTGGACAGGGTTTTCTACAGACGGTATAAAAGATCAGATATTAGAAATGTCATTCAGTGTTTGAGCTGTATTACCAGTCACCTGAAAACGTGAATTCTTAAAGGGATATTGGTTGTTCTTATGTTATACAGTACGTGTTCCCATATTTGTCTTTTCTTACCTTGTATATATCTGGCCCTTCAGCTTGAGTTAGGGGGATTTATGAATTCTGCCCCGTGAACTCACTGAGCTTGTATCTCCCAGCTACTGAGTATGCAGTATGTGATTTGCCATGATAATGCTGTTATATATACTTATATTGTAAATGTTGGATGTCTTTGAAACATGAAGGTAAATATCAGTTCTGGAATATTAGTCAGAGGTTATTTGATCATAAATACCATTATAAGGAACATTTTAGCCCACAAGGTAGCTGTTTTGATTTTTATTTGCTAATTTGTTAGTTTGTTTTATGTTTGGTTTTTTGTATTACATACTTCATGGACCATGAAATACCTATTCATGTTCTATTTATTGTAAAGATGTGAGCTGACAATAGCATAGCAAAAGTGACCTTGTGTGGGAAAAATGTTTTTCTATAACATTTGCAGATGTCTATAAAATAATTTCCTAACCACAGAATGATTATATATACATATAAAGGTAATGGCTGTTGTCAGGTTGGCAAAGTGCATAGCAGGAGTCATCCAACTCAGTGCACAAGATATTAGTGCTAGTAGGTCATTTAAACTAACAACATAAGGCAAAGAACAATGTAAATTAATTTTTTATAGATCAGACTGTTAATCTGAAGCCTGTTTCATTGCATTGCATTTTGCACATCAATATCATTGCTTATTATTCAAGTTTATCAAAAGCCAAATATAAAAGTATACATCAACATGTTTGTGTCACAAAATTTGGTGTCAAAACATAAAACATATTTGAATATTTCTCATCTATTGCATTCAGCTGATTAGGTTAATTTGTTGTTAATATCTTGTATTTATATAAAGCCAACATATTACGCACCCCTTTACGAAGTCTGTAGTCATGTCACTATGACTCAGAAGAGCTCACAGTCTAATGTTCCTATCATAGCCATATATCAGTACTTCTGTGCAATAAGCATTAGGTTCCAGAATAAATACATACGTTCCTATTCTTAAAGCAAGTTATTCTATGAATCATGTTAGTACTATAAGTTCCAACACTATTATATCACTGGTAGTCTGGCTCACAATAACAATTGGAAACCTAACAAACTAACAATATATGATGGTGATCACATGAGTTTAATATACAAACAAAGCTGTCTGCCTAAACTGTCATCATACCTCAAATGTCAAAAGAGACAGAAACACTGACAGCTGAGGCCAATAGACCATAACTGTCACAGTGTAATTGATTGTGTTATAAAAAGTTTTGCCTAATGACTGTTATGTATAATACAAAAAAAATTCTTTCAGTGACCAAAAAAAAGCCTTGTTTGTCCATACAAAAAGTAAAATCATGCATATATGCTGATACTTCCAAAATTGTGCTGTGCCTCCAGGCTTTAATGATATCTGGTTATGATGAATTTACTCATACATAAAAGACTTGAGTAGAAATAAACCCTAGCAATGAAAATTTGCAAACAGGTAGGTTCTTTGTTGAAGAAGGGAGAGTAGAGCACGGCCATTGTTACCTGGTCCTCTTCTGGATGCCTGGTCCTTATTAACCAGCATGCACATAGGTATTTATTCAGACCTGGATGCTTTGGGAAAGGCTGAGATACCTGGCATATCCCAACAGCACATAATAAGCTAGACATGAGAAGCACGGAGTAAAGAAACATGGAAAACAAGCAGAAGAATGTGTTCAGTGTTCAGGTATGTATTCACTGAAGTTGTGAACTCTAAACCAGATTGCTTTTCATTGTGCTGGTAATTACACTATAAACTTGCATGCGTACATAGAACTGAAAAACAGGTGAAAGGAGGGCAAATCCTGGACCCAGTTGTATCTTTTAGTTGCAACAGAGAAAAGGGAATTCAGAAGGGAAACCTGGATAACAAGACTGGCTGATTAGTTTGATTGTTCATAATATGGTATTTTGACTCATCTGTTTTGACTGCATTCATCTGTTTGTCTGGGGTCCAGGTTTAAATAGGCTAAAAACTGTTATTTTCAAAGTAATTTGGATATTCTAGTAAACAGTTCTGGATTTTGTCTATGACAGCTATATAAGAATGCCTCTTATAACTTCAAATTCAAATTTCATGAACAACAGGCTCTAAAATATGAAGTCATTGCCAATGCTAATGTAAGGGTATCCACTGTGAAAGTTATTAAATTGATGCTGCTATGTGACTTTAAAATTGAGAGCTTAACTGCAATGATACGCTCAGTGAGTTTAAATTAAACTTACAAAGCCTAATTATGTAGTAGTTATCTCAGTCCAATAGCAAACATGAAATAAGTAAGTAATATCTTTCTCAGCTGAACTAACTACCCTCTTTTGGGGATATTGTTCACACTAAATGTACAACATATTCTGTTTTACCTTGAAAAGCATAGGTAATTGTTTTGTATAAACAAGTGATAATGCATGTTAAAGCTGATTAGGGTTAAAACAACTAAAGGTCTGTTTTCATTTACATGGTAACTCTATTACAGTACAATGCTTGTGCTTGGAAAAAAAATGTTCTAATGCATAGAAATCCATAATGTGTTTTGCATATTTTTAAAATATTATACAATGTAAAAAAAGATCCAAGTGACATGAAACATTTTACCTATTCAGAATCAGTCATGTGCTGTCTTCTGAAAAGATTAGGGAGCCATGAAAAATGGTGGGTGTGGATGAACATTGGAAGGAACTTCTAGTTTTTGAACCTACTCTAGAAGCCCCAGAATCCTGCTGGCAGGTACAATCTCTGCATATTAAACAGAAGTTGCAGGGAGCTTTGGACCAACATAAGTTGTCTTTGCTAAACTTACAGATTGGAACATGGTGACAGGATTTTGTCCCACATTACTTTGTGCGTGCTTCCAACATGCAATTTGTTTGATAGCTCCCCTAACTAGCCCACAGAAGACATATGCAGTGTTCCGTAATAATCTAATAAATGTGAGGCACCAGATTGTCCCCAGAGCCACAATCAGTGTCATTGTGAGACAACTGGAAACATGTTTGCAGATTTGCAGCCAGTAGCATAGTGTGGATGTAAATAAGAATAGGTGAAAAATGAAAATATGTCACACTAGCAATCCTGATACTAGCAACAACATTATCACTTTGCAGAGCTAATACCTGATTCTAAGAACAACTGTCTAGCTGGACGGAGCAGTGAAATATTGAGCCTGATTTAGCAAAGCTCTCCAAGGCTGAAGTTGGGTGATCCAGCAAACCTGGAATGGATTTCCTAAAAGGTATTATCTATTAGTTAGTCCAGGTTTGATGGATCACCCAGCTTCACTGATGAAAGTGTATCCACTCCAGCCATTGAGAGACTAAATAAATCCGGGCCATTGATGGGAAGGGACATTCTATAGCATTTCAAGTGATTTGCTAATCCTGACAGTGAAGAAGTGTCACAAGGAACCAAGTACACACTAACATACACAAATATTACACACTCTGTAACATACCACCCCAAACTAACCTCTCTCAAAGTTACCTAAGCTTTGACAAGTCTTGGTACAGAACCCAGGCCTGTGTCCTCCTATCCCCTGATGCTATTGTGAAGTTTTAGTGTCCTGTCCCCACCTCAGGGGTCTTACTTGTTACAGAGGTGGCTCCCCAAAGTCGTTTTTCTGTAATGCCTCTCCTGATCCCTAAATCTATGTGCCAATGTCTGTCAGGAACATTCACCCTAGATGATATGCAGGGGCACAGCCAAAAATCAAGTTGGATCCACAAATGAACAGCATTCCAGTTCCCTGCACCCCCTGCCATTTCTGAGGCTCTGGTGTAGGTTCGGGCCCTAGAAATTGTCCATTTTGCCCCCTCCTAAAAACAGCCCCAATGGCTAGAATGCTAGAGGGGAGATAACAGAATGTTTAGGATGCTATAGTCCACCTCTCAGTGCCACTACTCTGCAGAAAAGATTGGTAAAGGCCTTATTATCATTATATTGTGTTTTCAGATCCACCCACACTTCATCTTCATATGCCTTTTGTAGGTCAAAAAGTATTCCTATATGTTAATGCAAGGTGTATATTGTATATTGCAACCAGGTAGTACTGAGCTTTATAGCTGTTGTATGATCTATTAGATTACAGACTCCTAAAATATTTAGTATTACGATATTGTGGCTGCTCAAACTTGCATTATAAATTCAGAGGAAGAAATGTATCTCAGCAAATATAATGACTTTTGTATTTGAGACTAAGGTTCATTTGTATGCAAACCTCTGCCCACAATTTTGTACTGCATTACGTCTTGAAGTTATTAATTTTATTTTCTCGTTTTATCTTTGTAGTTTCCAAGACAAACATGGCCTAAACAATTGGATATTACCAGTTACTTAAGCTTTGCTGTTCAACATCATGCTGTTGATATATTACAAGTTCTCCACAACGGTCTACGTTTTTTTGTTTCGGCAGCTAATTAAAACACCCCTCTACTGGAATGAAATCCAGATGTAATTCTGCCTTACAAAGTGCACATACTTTATTTATAACAAAATCTATCCCTGCAAGACGCAACATTATACACAAAACAGTTTTCCATTTTTCTAATCTTTATCTTTTCTCAAGCTCTACAAAATATTAATGGTTACTATCCATAAGAATATGTTTATATATATATATAAACTTTGGTGCACACATGACACAAAGTTTAACAATGGGTTTTCTAAAAAGCCTTTTTTTCTCTTTTGAGGAATCTAAATGTATTGTGGGAAAAGTTTACAAACCATAGGTCCAAATTCCAATTTCAGGTCCTGAATTGAGCTTTTGAGGTCTATAAATACCAGACTTTTTTTAAAGCAAGCAACAACAGCAATGAGAGGGAAACATGTAAAAGGGAGATTGTATTGTCATACGTGTGATATGTGTACATAGTTTTACCTTGACCACCATCCAGTACACTACAGTCAACTAGAAAATAATCCTAAAATCACAGGTAATCCAGCACACGTTTTCTGTTTTCCTATCTTAATTTTATAGATATATTATATAGAATTAAAAAAAAATAATTGAAAGAAAGCTTGGTGTCTTGATCTTTGCCTCTATATGCTGTATAATAGGGTTGCAGGGTATGTGAGTGGATGGTGTCCTTGGTGTACGGTAAACCCCAGGCTACAGTGCTGCAGGGCAGATTGACAATATAAGGAGCACACTGAATGATTGCAATAGCATTTTATTGGTTTGACTCCATGATCTTGTCACATTTAAATTACAATGTCAAGGTAAGTTGATCTTTGCTACTTTGATTATCATATCTGTCTGGTACTTTCTTCAGTTTGAAATGTAAAGCCATTGTCAGGTTTTTATAAATCACGTTGTATTTCTACTCTGATTATCGTTTTGTCTTTTTTCCCCACACAGTTTCTCTAAACTCTTTTTGACAGATTATCTTGCTTTATGATGTGTTACAACAATCACTTTGAGACAGAAAATTCGGTGTGATATATTCATACACAATCTGCGGATATAATATGTCTAGCATATAAATAATCCTAGTTTTTAATTTTTGATTCAGATCTCCTAGAACATTCTGAAACATTGGGAGTTTTTTTCAACATGTTCTGCCTTTCTAAAACTTTTTAATATGGGGAACCCTTGAAATAACCTTCAGATCTTAGGGAACCCCCTTTTTATTTATTACATACAGTATAGTAACATGATGTTCAGTGGGAAAATGTCTTTTACGTTGCTGGCTAGCGGGGAAAATGTCACCTTTACAGATAACTAAAAAGATCAATAATGTCAGAAATGATTGCCCCAAGAGGTCCAAATTGCTCATGGCTCAAGGTACACCCAGCACACCTCTGGAGGAATATTAGGATTCCATGAAACCTTGGTTGAGAAAAACTGATCTATAATATTAAATAGTAATTCTTTAAACAAATGAATTTTGGCTTTATCCTGAATTGGTCACTTTGGTTTGCATCTTCTCCAAAAAAAATTTTCATGATTAGTTACATTTATTACAAAATACATGGGTATTTGTGGTGGTGAAGGTATTATCCTAAAGGGCTTTAAATGCCAACCCTGGGTAATATAGATAAATGAAAAACAGATAAAGAAGAGGGTTTTTAGCAATAGATAGAGGGTTTTTAGCAAACTATCTATTGTTTTAATGATAAAGCTCATAGGAAGATACAATACAAATATTTTGGTAGACCACAAGTATGTATTAATATATTTTTTATTTGCCCATCAGTTGGTATATCATCTACCAAATTCATATATTGTGTTAATACCATTACAACAGTAACATGTCTATTCATATTAGGTATTGTTATTGATATTAAAAATATTTTATTACATGTATGTTTTATGAATATACATGCTCTTTACTTGGTGATTACCTGTATCGGATTGTAAACTGGATTCATCTTTTTGTTTCTCCCCTTGCCCCCCTTTTTTCCCCTTTCCCCCCTCCTTACCATTTGTAACTACTCTTTCCATATATACACATCGCATTCTTTTCTCCTCTTCGTTTTTGTCCATTCACAATTTCTTGTGAATGTAAGTTTTACTCACTTCATATATATACCTTTTACTTCATCTCTACTCTTTACTCTCCATACATCTCCATATCTTTTCAAACATTTCTGTGAACCATACCAAAGCTCTTTGCTATTGGTTAATTATGTGAACATTACCTCTTTTTGCACTTTCTGCTTGCTTTGAATGTTCTATATATCATGTTTTATCATGTAGTGTTTAACATGTTGCATTTCATGCACTTAACCATTTGTTATCTAACCTATTTATCTATGTCTGTAACACACCTAGACTGTACTAAGCATCTTTTTAACGTCTCGCTAACCTACCACTACCCCTGAAGAAGCCTTATTGGGCGAAACGCGTCTGGTACAACAACTTGAATGTATCTATTGATCCTACATTAATTTACTGGCGGAAACTTAATATGCAACTAGAATAGATGGTTGATGTATAGTGCCCTTGGGGTCAAAACTTTGTTTTCTATATATGACCATAATATACTTGTGGTCTACCAAAATATTTGGATTGTAAATCTTTGAGCATTATCATTAATACAATACATAGTTTGCCAAAAACCCTTCTCTTTCTTTGTTTTTCATTTATCTACATTTATTACAATCATGCGTTTTTGGGAAATTATGGGAACAATGCATGTGAAAACTCATACAGTATAACATCTTCTCTAGAAGGGTTGTTGTTTAAACCAAAGCAAGGGATTGTTTTGTTACAGTTTTTGTATGCTAATAGTGGGTTCAAAATTTTTTTTGTATTTGTTTTTAGTATTTTTTTTAAAGTATGTCTGTTTTAAGATAAGCGCAGATTTTGATATATAAAGCTGTCCTATGCTTCACTGCTTTGAGGTTTGTGTTGGCATCCCAATCATGTGTATCCTTTGACCTGCTTTGTCTGCAGTTTAAAGCACTTTAATAGTACGTGCTACGTCTGAAGATTACCAGCACAACCAAACTTAGTCAAACAGCCTTTGAACTGCCTTGTGTACTGCTAAGTTAAAGCTAACTGTATTTGAAGTGCATTCAAAATGTTTGTCAGAAGCAGGGAAACAACACTCTTCAAAATGAACACTTCTTTTCCCATCATTATTTTTATGCAAAACCTAAAGACTAAACATTTAGCATATATCTACCTAAATTCAATCTAGGTCAGTTGCTTTACTCTGACAGTGAGTAACTTCAGAATCCACTGAAGTCAAGGTTAAAGTCAACGCTATGGTTTCCCTTTCACCCAGCCTGCCATTCATACCCCCACCCGTCAAGAATTTCCCTCTAGTATGTTCTTTATATAGTTTTTTACTTATCTTTTTAGGATTTATTGCCATTCCTGTGATTCAGTCCTTTCTTGGTGGTTGTATGTGATGCAGAGAGTCCTGGTCCACACCAATACTCACCAGACGCCAGTCCCCCAATCTAACACCACAGTCTTCGCGTTTAGCAAGCCCCCACTCAGCCTCAGGAGACTGGTTGCATCTCCCAGCACATAGTTACCCTCATGACTTAATGTGCAAGGGATGGCGTCTGGGGATAGGCCATCAGAGGACCAGGGGCCCACAGATATGCAATACATGTTCTACCAGGCAATTTACAATATAAGCCAAGATCATACACAAGCAAACAGTCCACCAGACGGGGTATAGAGGGAGTAGGCACAAGCAGAGTTGGGGTCACAGGCAAAAGGTTGGTCCAGGCTGAGAACAAATGACAGTTTTCAGATTGTAAATGACACAAAATTCACTTTAGCACAGATTCGCCCAGCTAACGCTACAACAGATATTGAATAATGGGAGCAGATAGGCTATAAAGCCCCAGCAGCCAATGGCAGTGCAGAATAGAATCAGGAACTACTCTGCTCATTAGTCTCAGCACAATCCCCTTATGCTGCTCTGTCTCAGAGCAGGGGATGCAGGGGGACCATTCACATCCAAAGGGAAGCCGGGGATACACAGGCTGCAGAGCAGAGGACTGACAACAATTTGCCTGAACTTCTCTGTTGCTGCACGCGAAGCCGATGAAGAAAAAAAGCAGGGTGCCTTGTCCTTTGGAGGCCAACAGTATCGGATCGCTGCTAGATTGACTCCTAATAGCACCAGTGTTACATGGTGGGTTCATGGAGTAAAGTCCTCATTCTTCCAGGATGAATGATATAGAAAACTGAGCATGTTTAGTGAAAAGCAATTACTGCAGTGTTAGCACCACAGCACAAGAAGGTGGTTAATAAAGCCAGGTCTACTTTTTTATTTTTTAACCTCCTGGGGAACAATTTTCCCAATAAAAATGTAACTTGATTTTAACATGAAAATTACTATGACTAATTTGCCTACCTAAATTATTTACAGGGTAATAGAAAGTATTTTTTTCTTTTTTGTGCACCGTTTCAATAATTATTCTTCTCCAGATTTTATTATAAGCTGACAAATGAGCAAAACATGTAAAACAGATAATGTTTTACACAAAATAATTTGTAATAAAACTTTTTTTCTATTAATCCCTGCATTGTTTTTATTGTCCCCATGAACAGTACACAGGACAAAAATACTACATCTGTAGAATGGTGACCTTTGGTAATGATTAGCTAAGATGATGATCACAGGAACAGGAATCTATTTGATTGGCTCTTGAATGTTAGTCTGTGATCTGTATTTGTCAGTGACAGCACAGTCTCTGTATCAGAAGTTTGACAGGTGTGGGATTCTATATCTCAGCAGGAACGTAAAAAAATAAAATCCTAATGCAAGCAAAACTGTGCCTGAAAACATTGGCTGTAATGACTATATAGTTCAATTTCAAAACTTTTAGCATTTTTAAAAATATTGAAATATCTTGTTAGTATTCATTAACTTTTTGTTTGGTCTGTGCAAATCTTAACTACAACTTTATGGATCAGTTATAAGTAACTTGACAGATACCAAAATCTTGTCCTGAACATTACTTCCTTATACTAAATGTTATAGTTTTCTATATATATATTATCCTAATTATGTTCTTAGTATTAGTTGATTCAATTCTAGCTAAGACCTGGTCAAATAAAATATATTTTTTTTACCAAACAGTGAAAGATACCAAAGTCTTGTCCTGGGCATTTCTCCTTATCCTGACTTTTACAGTTTCCCAGCCTTAAAATTATTACCCCATCTTGAGTGAACATGGCATGTGTTAATAAAGTGTCTGTGGTACCGGTGTGAGCATTAATCTGATTATATCACACAGATACCGTTATCAACATCCTGCAGCCTCTTGAAGCTTTCATTGGGAAAATTATTTTTCAAACTGGTAAATTCAAAAACTAAAATCCATTAGGTTTCATCTAGAAACACAATCAAGGAATAAACAAAGGTTCAAAAGCTATTTTGTACAAGTACTTGGGATAAAATACAATCAGGAAAAAAAATAATAATTCAGATGAAATAAGTCTATATCACAGAAACTTACATACAGTAAATATTACAATAATACAAGCACAGTTTATCAAAGTAAAAGTGCTGTACAACTCTGCTTTTCTTACATTGATTAATATTATCTAGCCAAATCTATAATTACTTAATTAGATTAAATTCAAAGATCTGTAAAACAAAATCTACAGTGAATAATGTGACCTTCATGCTTCAGGCTGATGATAAATGGTCATTTTCAGCATACATTTAATGTATACAGGCTTTTAAAACTTTGGAATGGGACTTTTTTTTTTTTTTACCAGTTTTACTTTCACCAGTTTTTCATCTCACATCGTCATTAGAGTGTATATAAACCCTAACAACAAAACTCTCTTATTTGGTTCTTTTTTAGTCTGGTAATTATACCATTTGAAGTATTTTGTTATATCTGCTTGAAACCTACAAATAATACCTGTTATTCTTGGCAGAAATCTTGTGAGGTTAAAAGTCCTATGATCCCCTGCCTGTGCTGGCTCTAATCAGCTACAATGTTTCAAGCTGTCCCTGAGATCTACAGGACCAACCCCTTTATGGTATGGACAATAGGAGTGGGACAGAGTTCTGTAGTAGATAGCCAGTTCTTTTAGTTTGATACAGTATGAAGAGTAGCACTCAGTCCCTAGAAGTCCTGCCAGTACAGTCCCAGGTTCAACCTTTGACACTTACTGCATAGAGTTTTAGATTCTCATTATGTTTGCAGGAGTCTCCTCCAAACACATAGTGATATGTTAATTGTCTTACCCCCAAAATTGGACTTGGGACATTGGAGTTCTTCTGTGACAGTGGCATACCTATATACTTGGTAAAGTGCTGTGGAAAATATCAGTATTGTATTATTACAAAGTATTCCGCTATTTGATTTACAAAATAATTAAATACATTTTTTTGATGGACAAAATACTGCATTATTGACAAAGCTACTCCTTTAGAACAATGATCCCAAAATTATCTGATGTTGGGGCATTCGGAGGATATCGGCTGAAACAAATGCAAAACATAACATTTTGTGGCCTACTAGTTCTTAGATTGGGTTTCTTCATTATATGAATAAAGGGTTCACTGGTTGGCGAACATTCAATATATTGCAATAAATGCCCACATGCCACATCCCAAATGTAGACTAAATTGACATAAGATGTCCTTTAGGTTCTGTCCTGTTAGAAGCAACTGTTGCTTCTAAAAGGGCAGAACCCACAGGACATCATATGGAGGATTGTTTCATCTATCCCAGGCAGACTTGAATTCTTCTTGGCTTCTGGTCTTACCATTTGGTTCCTGTTTATTGGCACTTATCGCCCTTCTGCGTTCCTTTCCTGTGTGAACCTGCTTTGGCGCTTGGAAAGTGATACAAGAATTTGATTTTATGCTGTTTCCTTATATTTACTAGTTCCAATAAGCTTCATCCTAAAGAAGAGGTGTTACACATGAAACGCATCGATGATACACTGGCACTTCTTGTGAGACTTGCTATAATGTTTTAACTATGTATTTATGTTGATACTTTTATGAAGAAGTGGATGTATGTCTGTATATTGTAATATAGAGACACAGTGGTTCCCATTCTGGGGCACTTTAATATAGGGACACAGTGGTTCCCATTCTGGGGTACTGCAAAAATGAATGTCTCTTACTTAACTTTTTAATATGATTTACCAATAAAATGCTTTAGGAGTTTTATATATCCAGCTAATGTCCTGTTTCTCTGCACATATCAATTTATGGTTTCTTTATTAGTTCTATTTTTTTCAGGCTTTTCCCCCTTTGTTTTAATCTGGTGGTAATTTTGCTTATACATGATTATATAAATGGTAACTCCATAATGTCTGTAAAACCATGATTTATAAAGGTATACTTCTAATTAAATACCTGTCTGGCATCAGCCGTAAAGTGTACCTAAGCTTTTTTTTTTCAGTTTTTAGATAAAGTAAGGATAGGTTGGATAACTTCTGCAAAGCAGTCAATATTAATCACAGAGGTGGATGGGAATATCCAAGAGGGTCATAAAAATGGATGGAAATATAAATAGAGCCAAAAGGAGTTTGATAAATTATGTAAACTCAGTTTAGGTAAATAAACCTTGGGCTTTCTGAGAAGCTTCATGCAAGTCCACAGGGCTTGAAAGTGGGTTGGGAAATGGCAGGAAAGTGTTACAAAGTTAGCTAGTCAAGCTGTGTGTCTATAGTGGAATCACCTTTTGTTACCAGCAAGTTTTGTGTGAATGAAGTCTCTTGTGTGCATGTGTCTTTCACTTCCCCTTTCCAAGAAAGTTACACATTTGTGATCACTTCGCATACTGTTTTCAGTAAAGGGACAATATTAAGGCAAAATTCATGGTGGTTACATAGACAAAATATTACAACCTTTTTTGTTTTTAAGGGTTGTAGTATCATTTTAACTACCTGGACTTACATACTCTCTACGCCATGCTCACCAAGGTCAAGAATCTTGAGAAAGAAAACCCCCCAGAAGCATTTTCACCACATTAAGGTGAAAAATAACAGCATGCTAAAAAAAATTAAACCTCGAGTGTTATTCGTGGTAATAGCTTACCAGCGACTAAATTAATTGTGACAATACACAGACAACATATGCATAATAAGTAGGCAAAAAAAGGAAAAACTGTGGCTATATGGAAGCAATAGGCGATTGTGACAATTTGATAATTGTGGCAATATGTGGTCAAGAAAAAAACATTTCTTAACAATATATAGGCCGCTGTGCAAATATATGGACTTTAAATGGACAGTGACATTATTCAGAAAGTAGAATATTGTGTCAATGTATGGCTAAATATTTCTATTTCCAGACACAAATCCCTATTGCTCTAAAAAAACACCCCTGACTTTCCCCAACAAACTCCCTGCTTGTCTCCCCCAACAGCTTTTTCCAAAAAAGTCTCCTACCAGTATTCCCCAACTTTCCATAGAAAACCCTTTGCAGCAATTGTTCCCTTGTATTCCCCTGAAGCACCAATAAGGTGACACAAGACACCCTTTGAGAATTCCAAACTCATAAAGGAGGTTGATGCTTACATCCCCTTGAGTTCTACTGATTGGAAATAGTGGGCCTTGGACATAGTAATATTCAGTTTGTCAGTACATTTCAGGACTCCGGAGCTAATTATGCTCTTGTATGGCACAGTATAATGATTTCATACTTCAATGGAATCATTTTTGGAGGGTTAAATAGCAATGCAAGACAATTACCTCCCCCCACTCCCAAAGTACTGCTCAGCTGCTTCCTTCAGTTCTGGTAAGGTTCCTGGAAGCGACATGTTGTTTCCACCCACTCAGTTGCCTTTCTTTCTCTAGAGGAAGAACCTCCCTGCCACTGCAAATGCAAACACACACCAGTTTGTTATGGGCCCAGGAGCCACTAACCACAAGTCTAAAAAAAGGCCAGAACTGGTTGCACAAAAATAGATTTACATATGCTAATAAACTGTTTATCTGGGACTAGAGTTCTACTGTAATTTAGAAAACAAAAACAGGTACCCACAGAGTTGTTTTATCATTGGATCAATGAGTGCTCCAGGAATAGAAGAGAGCCAATTTGTGTGATCTATCAAACACGTAACCAGCTCTCCTAAATCTTCCAATCTCAGAGTTTTCTTTGCTCCATTTAACGAGAGTTTGTAGGGCTTTAGTGCCTAAACACCACAACCTTATTTTCAAAAGGTAAAATATCAGAAACCCCAGGATAGTTTAGGGCAGTGAAAGTGCAATACAAGCCAATACTGTCTGTCTCAGTTAACACTTACTTTTAGCAAATACAGAACATCTAAAAAAATTATTACAGGTAAGAATCTGCAATAATATTTGCAAAATACCTTGAAATATACTATATATATATAGCCTAGAGTTTATTTTAAGTACTATATGTGTCCTCTTGCACAGTGCCAGTAGTAAAAAATCAGTTAAAGGCATTATCTGGAAGAAAATTAAACCAGGCACTGATCCTAAATTAGGCTGTCACCGAGTATAGTTAATTATCTACATTTAAACGTGAAAGATTTTTTTTAACGCCACAAGAGAATTCGTACAAGACTTGAAAAGTCTCAATAATTATTTTCATGTCAGTAAAAGAAAGAGATGTTACAAGTAAAGTTGATGCATGACACCCTTAAACCCTAGAGAGTGACAACGGCAGGAATAATGTAGATTAAAAATACCTTTACGTGGGGAAACTGTACAATGGTGACATCCTGTGGATAAGAATAGTTCTAAAAACTAGTTGACTTTGTTTTTTTTATGTCTAGAGTTTTGGAGTTCAAACGACAAACTCATTAACTAATCATTGTTTGTGTTTTACAATTAATGCAGTACTTCCAGCTATAGACACTTATCTCTGCTAACACTGCAAGACTTAATTGCAGCAGGCAGAGGGTGTAAATTTGAATGTCTTCCAACAAAGTTGATAAAGTGCAAAATTCAAATAAGAATAAAGTATTATGCAAATCCAAATTTAAATGCAGAAAGGGCCAGTGCTTGGAATATATCATTTGGCTAAGGCTTTCTAGTTATAAATTATTTGGAGCTTGATTGCGCAGAAAAATATGCAGCTCTACTGTACTAACACAGAAAAAGATCCTGGTTTAGGTAATACTTATAGGGTCCACACTTAAAGGATTGCTAATTTATACCGGTGGACCTTTCACAAGACACATTCATGATTGATTGACAGTTTTTGTTCCCTAAAAATGTTCAAAAAGCTGAACTCCAAACAGATAAACAACACAAATATTAAAGTGGAATTAAAGTAAAAATAATGCAGGCAGGCAGTTATTTATTGCAAAAGAAACATTCAATGTCCCTTTTGCTAAACCCATGTATCTGACTGTTTGCAGTTCCTGTAGAATGTACACTGAGCTGTGAATATATACCTTTGTGCCTGAATAAATGAGCTCCAGCCAACAAGTGCGGTAGTTGCATCATTCCAACCTGGCCAATCAAGATGGCTGAATCTGGAAAAAGAACGGGTTACAGTGAAAGCACTGAAGACAACAAGGGGAGGTCAGTATGTTTATGCTTTATTGCAGCTCAGCGTATGCTAATTTGGTATTAAATTTAAATTTAATTTAAATGCATTATATACCAGACTCTTGGTATTTGGACCATGGAAATTTGAGCAATTTGAGTTCCAATCCAACATTACTAAACCTGCACAATGACTGCTATCACTATTCAGCAGCCGGGCTGGCCATATTTGATATATTTATTTACTTAAATATTTATATAGCATCAACATATTATGCAGCTCTTTACAAAGTCCAAAGTCATATCACTAACTTTCCGTCAAAGGGGCCCACAATCTAATGTCCCGACCATAGTTATATGTCATTACCACAATTCAAGGCCAATTTTGAGGGGAAGCCCAATAACCTAACTGCATGTTTTTGGATTGTGGACATAAACTGGAGTGCCCAGTGGTAACCCATGTAAACACAGGGAGAACATGCAAACTCTTTGAAGATAGTGTCCTGTGCAAGAATGCTAGCCCCTGATCCCATTATACCTGTCATGAACAGGAGTCAATGTCTTTGTCCAGTGGCTGGATTACCTGACCTGTAATATACACATCATCAACAAGTATAGTACAGCTCATTAAAAATATACCAATTCTGACTTGGAATTTCCAAATCCAGGTAGAGTTCTCAACCAATCTGACCAGATTGATCCAGGTCAGAATTTTACTGTTAGAGTACCTCTAAACACAAGGCGCTAATAAGAAGAAGTGCAGAATGACACATAAGGTATCTTTCCTGTATCACATCTACTTACTCTATTTTAGGTAATTGGCTGGTGTGCCCTATGGGGTCATTAGGTCCTACAATTTAATCACAACCTTTAAATTTGCCCCTGGATAAAATACAGAGACATTTGAGCTACGGTTAGGTGACACCAAAAGTCATATGCTTTTGTTCCAATATAACATCAATATTAAAATTGCATTAAATGTTTCAACTCTCCCAAATAATAGCAACCCATGAGAACATAATCACCTATGGAAAAGTGATAATAAGATTTAGTTTCACAAGTATGACCAATTTAAAGTAAATCTATTTCTTTTAGACTGTGCGGCATTTCTAAGTAGTATTGCATCTGATTCTAATAAGCTCACACATCCTTACCGACTTGCCAGCTCTGAGGCAAAAAATAAGACTCTTGTAAGCCTTTCAGCATCTACACCGTTCCCTGTGGCTCCAATTAGATGAAAATTATATCTAGCAATGGCAAGCAGCCATGTTTTGGATGTTGAGAATATTCTGGCGACAAAAATGCCTTTGGATTTGAACAGAAATAAAGCTCTGTTCAATACTGTATATCCTGTACTATGAAATATGTATCTGTACAAAATCGTACATGCATTAATTGCTTCTTCAAAGATCGGAAATATATAAGAAGCACATGTAGGACAATAGATTTTGTGCCTTCTAGGTCTAGGTGTTATTATGAGGCAGGTAGGAACAAACAGGTAACAGCAATAATTCACAAAGGCCTAATGCAAATTTCATTTCTGTGCATTATTTGCTAATTTATTTTTCACATTTTTCATTTAAATAAAATTTTTATAGCCAAGATCTGCTGTGATTACTGCATGTGTCTTATATTAACGATCTTCGGGGTGTTTTGTATGTAAAAGTCTGTTCACAAAAATTTATTTTTGCTCATATATATGTGACTAGATTTTAGCTTGTGGTAATGAGATTTTATGTTCTGTTTACTGTGGAGAGCCGCAAAAGTGATAAAATAACAACACATTAATATGATCAATAGAGACATTCATTTGTTAAAAAGTATTTTAAAGTGGGAAAAATAATCTTCACACAAATGCAATATTTATTGTTTGTGAACGGAACATTTTGATACACATTATCAAATACTGTGTATGTGATATTTTATAAAAAATGTCCTTCCAGATGAAGCTATACAGGGTAAAACTGTGCAAAACTTAGACTTTTCAATAAATGAAAATGAAGGACAGAACCATAAAACTGAAAACAATGGGGGAAATAGGTTTAGGTTGTTTTAGGTTTTTGCCCTTTTTTGCTTGTATACTGTGCATTGTGTTATTCAGCCTTGAATATGTGATAAAATGGATGTGACTAACACAGCCCCCTCCAGAGGAAAGTAAACTCTCAGAAACATCTAGAACAAAACATGTTTTTTGCAATAATTAAATCTTGTTTAGTACCCCTTTAGTATAGCAGGGTCACAAGAAATTAGGGGTAAATTTTGCGTATTCTAGATACTTTAAGAACATAGTCCTCAACAGGGTGTGATGGTTGGTTGTCTATTGGTGCATATGTGGTACTGCTCTAATGCACTACATTTGGGGCCTATGGGATATTTTGGTGCCTTTTTGGGTAGGTAGCCTTTAGGTGCTTAAATAGCTGGAGAGTTGAAACTTTGGGGAGAATTGCAGGGACCCCTGGAGCTATAGAATGCTGGTGGAGGGTGATCAGGGCCGGTGGCCTTAAGGTTCTCCGAGTCCTGGCTTGGCTGAGGTCTGAAGCTTCATCCCTAGGGACAGGATCCTGCAAGTGTTCTAAACTCAGGACTGGAACTGTAGGGATAGAATCACTCATGCTATTCCCATTGGAGCTACTGTATATGTGAACTTCAATTGTATTGGTACCATAATATACTGCAAGAAAGTGAACTGTGGTTTTGATGTTCTGATGACCTCACCCGCTCTTGGGCTTCACCAAAAAAACAGTTCTGTCATCCTGCATGAGTTTATGTTAACCAACCAGGACGGACCTGGGTACAAACTGACGATGAGCACTACACTTTTACTTACTTTCTAGAATGTTATGGAATGCCTGTTGAACTGGTAATGTGCTAATTGATAGTTTAATATTTTGTTTGACTATAAAGCATCTTCTTTTCTGTTTGGAGACCACCAAGACCCATTGACTATTCAAATATTCACAGACCAAAAATATAAAGAATTTCTAAAAATACTAAATTCAACAACATCTGCTGCTCTCTGTGTTGTCCATGTGTATATCTACTACACTCATTTGGATGATATTTCAGGGGGAATTCTGCAGAAAAATGTACTACAATATCAGGCCTCCACAAAGAAAATATGAACATACTGAAAGGAACTATACCATCTAAAGAAGTAATCTGGATATATAAATTTATCATTCAATGTTTTCTGAAGGAAGTCCATAACAGTAGTCGAAAATGTATGAAAAGTAAAAAAGAGCGGACTGTCAAAAATGCCTGTACAGCATGCTAGATTTTTCCACATTTATGTTTTGTCCATCTAAGTAGCTATCAGATATTAGCTATAATATTATGCCTATTTTTTATAGTGTCCAAATATAAGTGTTATTCTTATGTTCTACTGCACTTTACAGTTTCATATCAACCTATGTACAGCTACAATTGATTGTCATGGTTAAAAATGCACACATTATAATAATATTAAAAGATTAAAAAAATCACTAGTATAATTTTGTTGCGTGTAAATTAAAATCACAGTTGTTTTGGGAAATGTGTCTCCAAACATTTTGAACTGATGTAATTTATTGGTCAGTTGTCTATTAAAACTAAAAAAAGAAGTGAGTTAAAACTCTTGGCAGGAGGCCACAGTAAGCCTTAGGGAACCAGGGATGGTTGCATTGAAAATAATTATATCATAACCCTGGATTATTGTTTGCAAAACAGGCAGGTGTTTGAACATATGATATGCAGAACCAGAAGCAATGTAAAAAAAACAACCTGCCAATCCTAGCTGACAATTCCTAAGAACTGACTTTTGTTTAGGAAATGGTATTGCTATCTTATTCATTTATTATGTTTGTGCAAAGATTATGGGGCTGTAGTGTGTACAATCGTACAAAAAGGGTAGACAACCATTTTATGTTAAGTGAAAATTCTTTTTTTTTGTTTTTTTTAAGTGCAACATCTTTTTTTTAATAAAAAAAAGGCGCAGCACCGCTCCCTAATTCTCGACCGCCTAGGCCAGGGGTGCCCACACTTTTTTGGCTTGCAAGCTACTTTTAAAATGACTAAGTCAAAGTGATCTACCAACAAATAAAACTTGGACTCCTGTGCACGGTAGAGTTTATTTTCAAGGGCAGGACTCGCGTTGCCTTTGCGATCTACCGGTAGATCGCGATCCACCTGTTGGGCACCCCTAGCCTGGGCGATTGAGAATGAAGAGGGAGCGCAAAGCGCAAAGCCTCCAGGGATAGCTATGTGAGGCATTGGTCGGGTGATGTAGGAAGAAGAGGAGAAGATGGCGACGCCTGGAGAGATACCGGAACGAAGTGGGACAGGATGCAAGAGACCTCCGGAGGGTTCAGACTGCCCTGCAGGATTGAAGGTAAGTGCATTTTTTTGTTTTAGGGACTTTTGGGTTTAGTTCCTCTTTAAGGATAAATTTCGTATAGACTTGCTTTTGTTTAAAACATTTTGCAGTTAGTGGCGCGGCTATTTGTTTCTCTGAAATGTGATGTATACAATTATTGGTATTCAGTTGTTCACAATTGTATATACTTTATTTAAATGTAATGGTGTTTTGTGATGCCTCAATGCAATTTTAAAATGTAATTAAAAATTAAGTCATGTTTTAGTGTTGACAACTGTATAATAATCTCTAAAATACTTATAGTTTGCTTCTGGCAAATTTTTGAGCAGATGAAAAGATATACCTTGGGAATTCCAGCTGGAATTAGTAGTAATAGCACACATGACCAAGTAAGGCTCAAAGAGTAGGATTTAGAAGAGTTAGACTAGGGGCGATCTTCTAGCATTGTGGTCATCTAGAACAGGAACTGGAGGAATATGATAAGCAGAAACACATCATTTGTTTGTACTTCTTTCTCGCAACACTTCCAAATGCATTCAAATAGTTCAAATGCCTAAAAAAGATATAGCAGGCGTTTGGAAAACATTCTCTTTGAAAGTTTAAGGATAGTTAAGGAGCCGACTTTCCATGAGACATTGCGCACTATTGTCTTAGCAAAAACTGCATTGGAACTGCACCACCTATTAAACACTGTCAACCATTTGATAATAGGCGAGCTTGGCAGTTCTTTCTTATTTATATGCGATTCAATGCTAACAAGCTGCTTGTTTTTACTGCTAGTCTGAATAAGCTGTTACTGAAAGCAAATGTTATCTTTCTTATGTAAACTTTTGATCTTCCCATCCCCATGTAATGAAGACGAAGAGAAGGAAACATAACAGTAGTTAAGCCTGGAGGGCAACCATGGCTTCCTCCTTAAATATGGTAATGGAGTGTAGCCACCCAAGTGCAGGGCATGTGTTATTTACAGGATTACCAATTGAAAATAAGAGGAACAGCGCTGCGTAATGTTGGCGCTTTATAAATCCTGTTTAAAAATAATAATAATATTAGGAGGAAATGCCCCCCCAAAAAAAAACATAAATTAGTTTTGCCTATTGTGTTTATGTATTAGATGGTCTGGTGTGCATTTTAAATATTTTTTAACTTGTTTCCCAAAAATACAAAGCAAAAATACACAAAATCATGAGATTTTTGTTTTTTGCCAAAATACCGAACTCACCAAGGCCTCCTGGGTCTAATGAGTGTTATGCTAACATTTCACCATCATGTACTTTGTTATTGGTGAAAATTATCACTAGAACTTTTTTCTTATTAAAGCTTTCTATTTATTTAGCACTTTCTCAAAGATATTTTTAAACCTTTAGCAAATGTCATTTTTTCTAGGTAAATATCAGTGATTTCAGAGCATATAAAACAAAAAGTAGAACAGTGAAGCATTTAAAATTGGAATCATTAAAAAAATAAAGTAACGTTTTTATTTAAAAATCCATCAGGTTGGATTCTTAAATTTTTTTTTTCATTTTTGCTAAATTAAGATTTGAAAACCAAAATAAAAGACCAGGGCTAGAAAAAAAGATAAAGAAATGTACATATTTATTGATAGTTGCATCTTTTTCACTGCCTTGATATCAGTTTGTGTCGTCAAGGATAAATATCTTCTTAACAAGTGATGCAAATCTCACTCACCATGCCTAAGGCCATATTCTAAATTGTGGGTTTCATGCCACTACCTGAGTGTTTGATTGGCGGTTGTTGAGCTTTCAATATATTTACATCTGTTCCTTTCGCTCTTTCATAGGACCAGACACTGTGAGAACAAAGCCTCAGGGTTTAGTGTTTTTATGAAATAATGTATATAATATGCAATACAAAAAAAATTTAACAAATATGAAAAAAATTACAATCAGTAAATATATCTATACTATAAAAAACACACCATACAAATATACCAAATATATCTGTTTTTTTTATGGTCCACAGTTTAACCTTACAGTTTTTATGGTCCACATGTTCCACAGTTTAACCTTACGATAAAAGCTTCTTTTTCACAGTATTTTAAATGTAAAAGCTACAAACACTTATACCTAATAATGTATCGCAGACATATTAGTTGTCCTTCCTATATTCTCTTATGCCAGATTCAGAGCCGTATCTAAAAAGGAACAAAGGGGGCAGTTGACCAGGATCCCATAGCTAGCGTGGACCCCAGATTAATTCACCCCCAATGTACACCGTGCTGCCCAGAACACTTACTCTGCTGAGAGACTAAACCAAATGTTGAACAGTCAATAAACAATAGCACAAGTCGAATGAGAGATCAGAGAGTACATATACATTAAGTAGGTGCCGTGGTGGATCAACAGCTGGTGCTTTTGCACTAAAGATTTGGGCGATTGGTATATTTTAAAGCAAATTATATATTTTTATAAATATTTTTTTATCCAGTCCAAGTTGCTGGATTGCCCAGGTTCTCTTATGATAGTCTTTCATCTCCAGTCTTGGAAAGCTTTAATAAATCAGACCCAATGGGCCTAATTTATTAAAGCTCTCTAGGGCTGGAGAGTATATGCTTTCAGCAGTGACGTTGGGTGATCCAGAAACTGAGAATGCATCTGGTCAAAGTTTCAAAACATTTGCTAGCAAATTTCAAATGACTTTGAAGAAATCTATTGCAGGTTTGCTGGATCACCCAGCTACACTGATGAAAGTGTATCCTCTCCAGCCTTGGAGAGCTATAATAAATCAGGCCCAATGTCATTTGCCGCACACAATGTGCATATAGCTTCAAGGTAACACATTTGTAGTATGCTGCCACAGTATTGCATTGACACGTATTTTATTACAAAAAAAGAACCACGTACAATTTTGCCTATGTTGGGTTAAATGCATTGACACACCATAAATGTAAACCTTGTAAATAGGGCCCCAAGAGTTTTGTTTTTCTAAATCATCTGCAGAGTTCTTGTGGTTTCTTTTTTCTGTTTAATAATTTATTTAGCTGTTTTGTATAAACTCAATAAACATGTTTTTCTTCCATTCGTCCATGTAAAATGTGGAGAATTGTTATGATTTCTATGCATAATTTAAAAGCGTCTTACTACATGACACAAGCTGCAAATGTTTAGGAAACTATGGTACCTGTATGATATAATTTACTGAGAATGATACTGCAGAAGGAATAGTTGTGTTGTGTTCTGTTTGGCTGATATACATGAATTGACCCCATTTCAAACTTTAAAATCAATTTTCTCATCTGTATCAGGAACAGTCAAGTTCTTATCACCAGGTTCGGGAAGTTGTTTGGAATCTGGTTGCAACAGATAACACTTCAGATTCCTAGTTTTTAGAGGTGACCCTCTGTAAACTATTAGCTAATCCAATGGGAAATTTTCTTGAAAATAAAACAAACAATTTAATTAATAACAGCAGATTAAAGTTCAATAATATTCATATCAGAAAATGAACGTTTTAATTTTGGATCAGACTATTTTTAATAAAGGTATGTTGCTAATGAGGTACTTTGTTTATCAAAGTTCACAAGAGTGAATGTCTGTGCTTAATTATCTCAGTAGAACAGCAGGAACAGAACTTGCAGTTTTATGAATATATGGTGCCTAGACTTAAACTGTCACAGTGGTTGACTTAATGAAATGACCTTTTTTCAAAAGCTCATTAATAAAATGTTTGATGCTTGTCCAATCGAGGAAAGAACAGACTGAAAATTTAGATAAAGTTTCCACAAGAAATATGTGCAAAGGTGTTTCATGGATGACCTAGTTTTGAAAGTTTATTTTTTTAGAGCAACATTACACAGATTCTTCTGCCTGCTGAAGTTTTAATTGAAAATCATGGCATATTTCTAGTAAGCTAAATGAGACCCTCTCACCATATTCTTTAACGTCTGTTGAACACATATTTGTAATCTTTACACTGTTCACTGCAAAAATCTACGTAATTTATTCAGAATGGCCAGGACTGCTTAAGTCATAAACACCCAATAGAAACTGAAGCTATTGCAATTTCTAGTAACAAATAAAAAAAGATGAAGAAAAAGACAGGGTATTCAAATTGCAGCAATATATTACAAATCAATAGTAGATTGAACATGTAAATGTTACATTTCACAATTGTATACATGTAAATTATTTCCTGTAAATTGTTTTCTGCTATCCAAAATGGAGTGGGGAGTGTAGGAGGCTAGACAATTATCTACAAACAAGGTATATAAAAAAGGGGAATGTTGTGTCCCGACACATTTCACCTATACTGGCTTCCTCAGGGGTATACAAGAATGTATTTGCCATCAAAAAGTGGCAAATACATTCTTATAGCAAATATTATGTGCACCTTAGTAAAAATATCAGAAATGTTTATCAAACTTGCTACAATATCACTATTATCCAGTATTGTAAAATATTTATTTTGCAGATGTACTTAGTCAGTCAAAATTTGATTTTCTGTATGCAGTTACTCTCTGATGTCCACAAGTCCCCTGAGGAAGCCAGTATAGGTGAAACACGTTGGGACACGACATTCACCTTTTTTCCATACCTTGTTCTATTCACAAAAGAATCAGTTGTCTAGCCTCCTACACTTCCCACTCCATTTTGACCAGCGGGAAACAATCTATGATGAATTTACATGTATAAAAGAAAATTGTGAAATATAACATTGTACATGTTCAATCTACTATTGATTTGTAATATATTGCTGCATTTTGAATACACTGTCTTTTTTATTTGTCTTTATTTATTTGTTACTATATACTTACCAGGGTATGTAGCACACTATACATTAGAGGAGGTGAATTGGTGTAATACACTTTTATATACACTTCAGAATATTGCAATTTCTAATCGCTCACAGGCACCCATTTCCCCCTTGCAGGCATTATTTTAATAATCTCCTATTACAGCTGTAAGCAAAGACTAAAAATTACTAAAGACGATAAACATAAGTGAGCTCTGGGCAATATTATGACAATGGGTGCATAACAAATTTGCAAAAGTATAATATTGAGTCATCAATGGGTTGCAATGTACACATATTCTTTATTAAACCAGACCCAATACCTTTAAACCAGCAACCGAAGATTACTGCCAATAGATGACTACGGTAATATGTCACCAGGCCCAGGCAGTGGGGCATTGGAGCGTGGGCATTTAAAAAAAATATATATTGTTTGCCCTATCGTTTATACTGTATGTGTGTCTCTGGTACTGTTAAGAAAACATCAGGCTTTTTACAATCCTTGCAATGCAATGCCGTGGACCATTGAGTTGCACCAACAATACCAAATAAGTTAGTATTGATGTGCAACAGAAATCAGTATAAAGCAGTTGTGCTGCAAATTATTAGGTATTTTTCTTTTATACATTGTTACAACTTGCAAAGAGAGCAAAATAAACTTTCAAGAGGTCTGCGCACGAGGAGGTCAAGGGCCACATACTACTGCCCAAAGATTATTATTATAAAGTATTTTCAGAAATTGTTTTCTGTATGTATTTTATATAACTTACTAGTTTATTTTATAAATATACTTACTTATTTTGTATACCTTTACTACTTTTAACTGAGCGTTTGAGCTCCTGTCATTGTTCAACCAGTCCGGGTTGAGCAAGGAACAGCTGTCATCGTCCCGCAGCATTACTATACCTGTCAATTTACTGATCAGATTTTGTACCGACAGCTTTACTTGTGAACATGTTTGATGTGCAGTCATTAAAGAGCAACCAGTGTTCTTTGATGTCACAAGGGGATTCCATCATTTGGTTGGCCCTAGAGATTGACTTACACTGGATGCCACCAGCAGTTCGATTCTCGTTTGTCTTTGCAATGCACTGCCGGTAAGGAACACTAATTACAAATAAGGATTGTCATTGATAAAAAAAAATACTTCTTTAATGTAATATAATACCCAATTTGTTTTTTGCATGTGATATGCGTTTAAAAATATACAGTATATGTCATTCAAATTGTTATTTTTCAAATGTTCTGCAATTATTCTGCTACTGTAAAAATAGGTATCTGAAACGCGTAGCAATTGCTGTGTGTCCTCGAGGCACATGTTATGTATACAAAAGTTTTGCATGCGAGGCAAAGCTTTTAATGTTAAAAAAAGGGAATTTGTCTGTTCAATAGTTATGTCTTCTGGAATCGCTTGGGGGAAAAGACATTATGCAGACAGGAAATAAATGTAAATGATGTTGAGCAAATCTGCCGTATTTTAAAGAAGGTCTCCAAGCAACAAATATATTTAGTCTAGATGTAAATATATCTACATCGAGTATAACAACTTTTTTTTTAATGAAATCAGTTAAAACATATTTATAAAAAATCTCATACATCAGCCAAAATTTTAAATCAAGGAAAAAAATTAACCTGTGCTTCATCCATATAGGGAGAATTTACAGAATTCCCTTAATATTACCCTGCCCAGCAGAACATGCATGCAGTCTTTTAACTCCCCCACTGTTTCATTTATACATCAGGGCCTTGGAAAGGAAGTTTTCTGCAACGGTTCTGAGTCCCTGTAATGGAAGCTAACACAGAGTAGAGCATTTTCCCAATGTGACAGTACTGAGCTAATCACAGTTGGTTTCATAGAAGAAAATATAGACTAGGACATGCTCCTCCATATCTTGAAGTACCAGGTACTTGCTCTAAGCTCCAGGCAGGGAATGGTAAAAAAGTAAAAGATGTTATTATCTGCTTCTGGGACAGGTCAGATACATCCAGTAAGGAAGCAAGCCATCCCAACAAACTGACACACATACCCCGAAAACTAGCTATAGCCACAAAATTTTGTTGTAGCCATGATTGGCAGCCAGTGCCTCCTGTGTTCCACAGGTGATCTAAGTGATCTCTTTTTCATTAATCTTTCCCCTGACCACTAATATAAGGAGACATTCTCCACCAATTTACTAGCAATACAAGGAGATATCCTTCTTCACCCAACCACCAATATCATCTCAGGGTAATGATTTGGGCTTGTTTTTCTTGGCACCTTGCAAGCAAAACAAGCCCTGTGGGTGATAGACGTTGATTATGGAGTGTGGAAGGTAAGTACAAGGAGCAAGGACCAGTCCAAGTGATGTTGATTGTGCACCTTGAAACCTTAGTCCAGCATTCATTGGTATCTGTAACATCCATGAGCATAATTTTCAACTAATTTTGTATTTGGAGTCTCACTCTCTAGAAGAAGTCTAAGTAAAACACGTTGTGAAGTGAGAAAAACTTTGGAATCTATGAATACCTTGGTTATTGGATATCTTGTTTGGTATTGATGGAATAAAGTGCAATTTATATATATATATATATATATATATATATATATATGTGTGTTCCAAGAATAATCCATACCTGAAAAGTCCCTTTCAATTTATTTTTTTTATATTTGGTTGTTGTATCTTGGGATGTGGCACAGTGGAAAGGTCCCATGTATATTTAAACTTGAAGTCAGAGTCAAACAGGTACTTCTATGTAAACCAAAGAATTCCATAGTCAAATAAGGCCATGTGTGCCACAGCTAAAACTTGGTCACAATTGGATCCAGCAACTCCAATGGCTCATTCAAAGTCCAGAAGAGTGGACCAAAATTCCTTCCAAAATGATGAGGGAGACTGAAGTCATACAAAAAACAATTTAAGTTACTGAGGCTAAAGGTGGTTCTACAAGCTACTGAATCATTGGGAGTACTTTGCAGGTCTGATTTTTGTAAACTTTTGATATGGTGGAATTTTTTGTGTGTTGTTTTACACCTGAGGTTAGATCCTTTTAGAATCTGCAAAGGAACAGATTTTTTTTTTATTATGGCCTGATTAAAAAAGCCTTGTAAATAAAAAAAGGTGTACTTTCTTTTTCTCATGACTGTAAGTAGGATACAAGTGAGCAGGGAGAGTGTCACACTTACCTCTTCCCCGCTAAAGCACAGACACCAATCAGGAAATAGCCTCTTAATCTCCCTTGGCTATTTAGCTAGCTCAGACACAGCACTCTGCGTTTGTGCAATATGTCTCCACTAGTGCTGAGCCCCCTAGCTCTGCTGAGCATTTCCTCTACACCTGTTGAATATTTCAGTGCTTTCCCAGTCCAGCTACTGTGTTAACCACTTGTTACCCACTCTTTTGTTTCCCTGTCTGTTCCCCCTGTTCCCTTGTTCCAGTGTTCCTCCCTGTCTGCCGTGACCCCCACGTCTCCCATGTCACCTGTGCCTCCTGTCACTTCCTGTGTCTCCTTTGCTCCCCTATGTCTGCCGTGACCCCCCCCCCCCTTTCACCAATGTCTATTTCCTGGACTTCTGGTTTTTGACCCCTGGCTATGTTCCTGACCTCTCTTGCCTGCTGCCTATCTTAACCCCAGCCTACTTGACCATTCTCTTGCCTAGTGATTTGGTACCATGCATTTTCCGGCCCACCCTAGTGTGCCCAAGGACCACAACCTGGCAGCAGCCAGCAGCGCAACATCCTCACCACTAGAGGCTCTGGAGAAGACCTGGCTGCTGCTTTGATTCTGCACTGTGGCCCTTCTCAGTGCTCACACCCCTATTGTGGAAGACGTAACACCCCCAGAGGTCATCCCAAGCGTGACAGAAAGTTTGTTTCTAATTTAGGTATTACTTTTTTTACATTTCAAAAGCAGGAACATTAATAAGCTGTCAGCGATTTATAAATTCCATTTTGAAATAAATCAGTGTAGGTAATCTTTGCTATGACTTCATTTAGAAACTAATTAATGAAGTATAAATTATAATATAGGTTTGTTTTTGATCCCTGCAATGAAAGAACAACACTTGAAATGCTTGTACATTTGTCCATTTCTTACAAGAATGCTTGTCAAAAGACAGGAAAAAAACTACCGACAAGAAGTTAATACACAGTATGTGATTAAAAGGACCGAAATGAAAACTGATATACTGACATAACATTAACTAAATGCAACTTTACAACTTTCCTTTAAAGTTTCACAATAGGCTGAGTAATTCATCTTGTGGATAGAAATATTAAAATAGATTTTGCTCTGTGATGTTTCAGATCATACTTTGTTTCTTAGTAACCTTGCAAGAAAACTCATTAATTTCAAATCATTAAAATGTTAGATGAAGCAATAGCTTTTAATGCATAGATATTTACTACATGAAAGTCACACTGATGTATTAGCTTTGTATATATTGCTATTTTAAAATGGACAAAAAGTCTAAGAAATACTCTAAAATATGTAAACTGAAGGATATTGTGTTAGAGATCTGTTCTTTGTCAGGTATGGTAGGCTCGAAGGAATTACTGAGACTGTACTATAAAATACCAAACAGTATATGATGTCACTTTATGGTGTTTCTATCATGATTGTTTCTTGTATTTCTATAATACTGACATAATATGCAAAACTGTACAGTGAATGTTGTACTGTGAATTCTCCTCCTAATGTCAGCAAATAATAAGAAGCAGATAATCCGCAGCTTAACATTTCTTAAAGGTTGCGTTCATCAAATACTTTGCTATTAGTCTTGCATCTTTGAATGTAATAATATGCATTGACAAAGGAATTTGCATTCCCTTTAAGATGATCTGTTGACCCCATTGAGTTGTAGTGTTTTATGCAAAAATGCTTGGAAGCTGCATTTTGGATGCAACTGAATAAAACACATAAACACAATTAAATGTACATTGATGCCTACCAATACATGTGTATTGACATATGGTAATTTCTTCATAAAATGTAGCCGTTAGAAGAGAGATGTATTGTTTCCTTAATCTTTTCCAAAGAGAAGTACACCAATAGAAAAGATATATTGCTTCATTGATAGGAGGGCTTGCCTGGTTTGGTAAACAAATCATTATGGTTATTACTAGGAATTACATTTAATCTAAATGTGTGTGTGTTTGTATGTTGGCAATACTTGGGTCACTACCTCGTATACAGAACCTACTGACTGAAACACTTTGCTTTCCTACAATAGTGCTTATTCAAGGCACGCGGTGGAGGCCTGAAAGTTTTACAACTTTTTAGACTGTTGCTCTGATTCCTCTGTTTGCAGGAATAAAATCAAAACGATGTTGAAAAAGATATGATACCCAGAGGTCTAATCCATGCTGTCCAATGTGAAAATGATATAGCTCAGTGTTTCTCAACCTTTTAAACATAGGGGGAACCCCTGACAAACCTCTGGAGGAACCCTGTTTGAGGTACTCAGATATTCATACTCAAGCTCCCACATGAGGAAGGAATGAAAATATGACACATATTCAGAATATTACCCAAGCATTTGGGTTTGCATATAAATCTGCAACTAGACATTTGATTGACCTGGCTTTGCATGGCTGGGTGAATTTTTTACTGTATACAACCAACAGGACCATCAAGAATACCTGGTCTAAACAGTTCCAGGTATAACCTCACACATCATTAAAGTTTTTCATTAAGGCAAGTAACTTCAGGTGTTGAAACTAGCCTGTAACTTTATTATATCTATGATCCCTTTAATCAGTCTTTGATATTTAATTTGGGGAGCATTTACTTTTGTTACTAAATTTTGCAATGTCCTTGAGATGTCCTTGTTCCTTCAAAAATGGGAACATTTTGGGATCATTTGGAAAATTCTTGAACATCATAGCTCGAATTAATTGTTCTATTATAGTGTAAGCATAGTTGATATAAATGTTGCCATATTCCCTATTGTTTGAGCTTCCACAATTGGAAACAATATTGTTCAGACTTTAGCTCTGATTTAAAACTAGCAAGTATGAAAAAACAACAACAATAAAAGTACATTGCACAAACCTGTGGTGTTCCTTTTTGTGAATAAAGTCCACATAGTACATTAATTAAGGAGACAGCATGGTCACCTTAGCAGAGGACTACAGTAATCTTTTACTATGATAAAAGTCAGCATTTGCAGAAAGCACTGAAAGCTGACAAGATTTCAGGAATGAGCAACAGGTATTAATAAAACAGATAATTTTGTCAGTGGCTTTTTAAGTAAATTTATAGTCAGGGTTTATATCCCCTTTATATAATAACAGATATATGTGTACAATCCATGTAATGCTTTAACATCTTTCCAGCACCATTCACCCTTCATAACTATGGACTTGGATGGTGAATCCTAGTGGAATGATCTAGTTTCTGTAATTATTATTTCTGGTGTCATTGTCTTGGTCATTTTTCTTTAAATTAGTTTTCCATGTGAAGCAAGACCAATGGCCTAGCATGCATCTATCAGACTTGCCTTACAATGTTAAGAACAGCCCTAAAAAATGATGTGTCCCTAAACTTCTACATACACACACAGACCACGTCAACTACAAGCACAGATGTAGCTGCCAATTCATCCACCTTTCTTTTTACTTTTTTCCTAATTTAGAATTATTTTCAACAAGAGCTATTGGGAAGCTGCAATTACTGGCTTCAATTTCTGAAAAAGCTCATCACCTGGCTGTCATGTCACACTTATAGCTGTAACGCTTCCAGAACCATTGCCCCAAAACTATTTTACAGATGAGTTTTCAATTCATTCTCTGCATGCTTTGTTCTGCTCAAAATAACTAAAGTCAAAAATTCAGCACAGCCACAAAAGCAGCTAACATTTCAGAAAGTCAGCACAATTTTCTTTCATTACGGCAACTGCAGAAAATCTTTCCTTTGAAATTTCTTCCTAATTTACTATTTACTTGCATTTTTAAACATCAGATGTCACGAGTTTCTGTCTTACCTTGCCGATAATACAGCACAGTTTGATGGACTGACCCTGCGGTAGAAGAAATGAATTGTATTTTTATTGCAATATATTACACTTGATTAGCTATTTGTCAGTTACACATTTTCATATTCATCCCTTAGGTAGCCCAATGACAGTGAAATTTATAGTAATAGACTGACAAAACCAAAATATTAACATTCACAACCCAGCACCTCGATTCTGATAATGAAATGGAACTGTGTATTGTAATTTGGGCCAAATTAATTATTTGCTCAGATGAACCCTTGCAAAAAAATGTATTGTCTGATATATATCAGCCTGGTAATTTCAGAGTTCTAGACAGTTTATTAAACTAGCTGGCCCTTTTGCATCTAAGGGATTTAAATCATCTGCAGAAACATTAAGTGTTCCCATTGTATCAGTTCAGTAATTTAAGAAACGTAAAGTCTTAACTTCTATGTAGTAATAGCGTTTAGTTGCAATAATTCAATTGTACTTTTTTTGTGCTGAATCTCACTCCAGGGAGAAAGGTAAGTATCACAGATTAGTTTTTCCAAGCACAGAATAATTAATACATGAGGCATCAACGGAATAAAACAGACTTGTGAAAACCATAGATTAAACAAATGGAACCATGGGGTCAAACAGATGCAGATGCATTTTCCCAACAGAGCTTTACTTTACATTGTATCCTATAAAATAAATTTAGAAGAAGGTTTTATAACTGAGCTGAGCTTTGCTGTAATGATTGTTCAACGCTAAACATAGAAATAATAGACGTGTTTTTTTGATAGGTAAGCCCTTAAGCAACTTGATTTGCATTTCCTTTTAAAGTTTATTCAACATAATTCTGCCAGAAGTAACCACTATCAACCAATCACAGATCATATTTCACTACCATCCTATGCTTTTTGCATTGGTTTATTATAAAAAAGGAGGGATTAATAATATTTCTTACTACAACACAATTGCAGGAAATAATCATATCAGATCATGTAAGGGTTAAGAATCATCACTGGTTAGTACTAAATATATTCATCTTTTCTCAGATGGAGCTTCACTGTTGATTGAAAAGCTATTTTTGTCAGTAAGAATTGATTTTTTTTTTCACTCTAAAAAGGCAATAATTCTTACAATGCATGTGCATCAAAATTATCTACACTGATGAAAAAAAAATAACATTTTTCAGTCATCCAGTTTTTAAATATGAAGATGCCATTAGTTTTTTCAAGCTTCACCCATCAACCCTGCCAATATTATACGTCCTGTCTCAGGGCACAACACCCACACGCTGTATGGCATCATTGGAGCAGCGCTGTTGGTGCTGGAACAAGAAGTGTTGTTAGAAACACCCCTCTCCCTGTCCTTATCTTCATGATATGGGGGCTTGGTGTTCTGTAAATCACAGGGAAGAAATAGAAAGGCTGGTGGCCGAGATTTAAATAATTGTTAGGTGCATTTACAGGGACATTAAATTCAAGCAACGGGTTGTTTTCTGTATATACAGAATGTACCCATAATTTGTAAATATAAATTCAATATTTGTATGTTACAATTAGGGATGCCTCTGGCATTCTCGCAAAAATTTCATTGAACTTCCAATGGTTCCACGGAATTTCATCAAACCGATCGGAAGAGAAAATTAAAACAGGAGGATTCCCAGAGCTGCATTCAGCCCTGGAAATCTTCCTGTTTCCGATCCCTGGGGCACTAGAGATTAATTAACCTCTAGTGCCCAGGGATCGCGCAAACAGTAGGATTTCCAGGGCTGCATGATGCAGTTCCCCGGGTACTAGAGATAAATTAACATCTAGTGCCCAGGGATCGCACACTCTTCTCACTCTTGCCACAGCTGCAATCATTGAGAAGATGCCCGGTACAGGGGAACCTCTTGACATTGTAATATATGTATCTCTTACAAATGATACATTTGTTACAGTAACACAGTAATTACAGTGTACGGTAATGCACCTACGATGGGCAAAACCTTTCTGGGGAATTATTAGAGATTTATTTCTGTTTTAAGACACAAGGGTGTGGGATTAGGATGGTATGTTTATAGGGACAAAGGAAAGAAATGGTGCAGGGACACTGGTTTGATTAGGAAAATATGCAGGAAGAGTGATGAGACTTGTTGGGAAATTGGATTGGAGTGTGACCAGACATTGCGTTGACTATGGGGTGGGGAATGATGAGAAGGATGGGATTCAGCTGTTGGCAAATTTCTGCTTTACCAATCGGTACTCCTAAAATTCTTCAGCCCAGATGAAAACAGTGGAGTGGCACTTGGAATGAAAATATCAAAATGCTTTGATGGGTGGATTGAGTGACACTATGTGCCTTTAGGAAAATACCATCCACAGTACCAGCTTTTACCAATAAACTTGTAAGTTCTTGGTTTTGAACGGTGACTTCAGATCTCTTCATGAGTTCTATGCACATCACTGTCCATTGCACCCACATGGAGTCATTGAGAGCACCCACAAACTCCGGCAGTCTCTAGCTGTAAGCCTCTACCTCAACTTCAGACAATATGAAGAAGTGGCCATTTGCAAGCAGACATTATTTGCATACAGACCACCCTATATAATACCCTCGTGCAATAACAATCCTCCACAAATAAATGAACTGTAATCCAAAGAATGAAAGGAGCAGGTCGGAGACAGTCAAGCTGAGAATGAAAGGGCTAGATTATGCTGGATGTTCTCCAGCTAGTAAATGAAGAAGAATATATCCAAACTCTATATATATATTTTATTACTATATTATATATTATAATATTACTATATTTCATAACTGAGATCAAGCCAAATTACATTAACTATTTTTTAGACATTCAACTTCAACTTTCACCTACCTATCACAGCTACTGTAATAACAAACAAAAGTCAAACACTGAAAGGAGACAAGCTAAAACAAAGGTTAGTGAATCAATCAACTGTGGGACAAATCTATAGGAAAGAAAGCCATTAGTTGTGGTGTATGTCACCTGGAATATATCATTTTAACAGAGCTAGATATGTGTGTTTATGCAAAGGAGTCATTTTTCATGGCACAACGATACTGTTATTAATTGCACAACAACAAGCATTTTGTTGAAGTCCATTAGAGATCATTTATCTTTGTCAATTTGTATGGGTGAGTACCTATGGTCCTTGCATCTGGTGCTAAATTCTGAAAGGGAGATTTAAGTGATCCAGACATGATTTGTCAGCTTTGCAGAATAAAAGACTAATATTACATGCTAACAACCAAATAGAGGGCTATAAATCAAAGGCCTCTGCATAGACACTGTGTACTATTCTCAATTCTGAAGTCCTTTACAAACTATATGCAAAACTTCCAAATTAATCTCAATGAGATTAAGCAGAATGTTTGTCTAGACAAAGCCATTTGATTACAGGACAGTAAAGTTTTTAGATTGTATACATATGTTCCCCTAAAAAAAAATGTTATTGCTTTGGTGCCAAATAAATATATATATGTTTGCAAACACATTCAACATTTAATATTATTTTAAAGCCTAACCCCATTAACAATTTTTTGGATGCAGTGAGGAAAAGTTTTAATTTCAATCTTTTTTTTTACCATCCCTACAATACTACTACAAGAAAAGTTAGCACAGGCCTTGAGATCAAGCGATCCCACAAGGCTCCCAGTAGCTGTACCTTGCCATTTGCAATGCAGTGCTGGTTCTTTAAAACAATCCCAATTCATTTTCTATGGGGCTGCAGGAAAGGGACAATAATACCAAGAGGGTGATGGAGTCAACATTAGTTCCCAGCAGGGAGTTGGGGGAACAATAGGCTACGTACACACTTGCAATGGTTCTCGTCCGATAATCGGCTCAGGGCCAATATTGGACGAGAATCTGGGGTGTGTACAGCGTCCATTGTCTGAACCACCGTCCTGGCGGATCCATGGACGATGAATGAATCTTAATGGAAGTGAAGGGGGAGAGAGCGCAGCGGGGTGCCGCTCCGTCGTTCTCCCCCTACCCTCTCCATAGAGAAGACCGCTCATGCATTGTGTAGTAGTTTGTCATTGGAAAGGATCGTGAAAGATCCTTTCCAATGACAATTACTGCACGTGTCTATGCAGCCATAGTGCCTAGCAGGGGTTGGGGAGAAAATATGTGCTCATTGGGGTAGTGGAAAAATTTTAGATCCTAATAGGAGGTCAGTGTCAGCAGAAAATACTTTGCTCTGACTTCTCCTTGCTGGGTCTGTTGGGTAGCAGATTGCTCCATCCACAGATTTTGCACAGAAATGGCTAGGCACAGTAACAAGTGTCGCTTTGCTTGGCTGGACACAGCCTGGGCCCATAGGACATAAGGATTGTATTTTGAACCACCAGTCCACCAAAGACTCTTAGGGAATATGCGTGCTTTAATTTCAGTTTATAATGAACCACCCCTGACAATCACCAGCTAAAGGATATGCTTCTGACCGTGTGCCTTTGTAACCATCTCAATGCCAATATTTACCTTGGCAACTCTTTGAAATTATCAAAGCATTTGCCAGGAGATGGGAATCAGTGTTCATAACAAACTCATCTTTACCCATCACGTCTTCTATTTTACCCAACACAGACCGGGGCTCTAACCTCCCTCACTCAATGTTGCACTCAAGTCTTGCACTTAACCATAGGTTGTATGATATATATTTATTAGTGTTGCGAATTTTTTTGCACACAAAAACCATGCAATAGTCTTAATACTGATCTAACTAATACAAAAGACAGGACAGGTTTCATGGCCATGTATAGCATGCAAAGGTCACCACAAATGGTCATTTATGGGGTTTTTTGTTGAAGAACCCCTATTAGTTAAATATGCAGAGATCATTTATCATCATTATTCCTATTAGAATTTGTGCCCCTGTTGACCAATCTAACAAACTGAAGTGTTTGTTGGACGGCTTTGTAAACTAACACCATTTTATTTGCAAACTAAACATCTGACTCATGCAAGCTGGCACATATTCACTTATAAAACTGACAATTTTCCCATCAATGTTCTTGCGCCTTGCTTCCATTGTATGAATACAGCAATAAGGAATAAACAAGAGTGTGAATCAAACACATACTATACATTGAGTTATATAATGGATTTTGACTGTCTTCCTAAATCGTAAGGACAAATTTCCTAATTAAAGTATATTCAATCTGCCTGTGCTGCCAAGCTGCACCAGAGACCTTGTTTAATTTATCTGTGCTGCCAAGCTTCTCATCCTGAGACTAGCTTTCTGCTTTTTGCATAAATTTTAGTTACAAGTGCGTGTTCCGCAATCCCTTTGACAGACTGTGTTCTCAGGTTGTGTATGTCTTTTTCTATCGTGCAGTACAAATTAATGCTATTGTAACTCATACTTTGGTTTCTTCTTTACTTTTTTTTAAATATGTTTGATGATGTTATCATTCAAAGCACTGGGCTAAAGTAAAGCTCTTTGTTGCTGTGAGTATTGCCATGTGGAGTAGGAAAGTTTGATGTTATTGAAGTTGTACCTTGTAAGAGCTTGATAATAAATCTAAAAAACTTTTTTATGCATGATGTTTATACAGTAATTAAAAATGAACTCCAGGTAAACAACTAAATACACAGATGAAATACATATTAGGAACCTGTTTTACATGATGAACAATTTGTATTATCTATGCTTTGTTTGTATTATTATTGAACTCTTTGTTAGATCCTAATACCCTAATGGTATATTTTTGGGAGTTTATTCTTGTTTCCAGGGTCCATTGGTTACTAACATTGTGGAGTGTTTTAACCAAGTTAACCAAATCAGATCAATATTAGACTATAAGGGTCCATATAGACACAACATTTTTGTAATTCCTGATGAATAGTTGTTATTGCGCTGGCATAAATCTGGAGTTAGTACATGTGTCCAACATTGTCATTTAGCATTCTATTCTGAAGAATCACTAAACAATGGACCTATTGGCAGCTGTTGTTTTAATAATAGTGGGGATACAGCGGGATTCCTCCTCCTCATCCCCCTCTTCCCCTTACATAGAATGACCACTGCCAAGCAGACTGTTTACATAGCAATTGTTCATAAGATTCTTAAGCTGCGTACACACTTGCAATAATTATCATTGGAAACAAACGTCTAACGACTGATCTTCCAAAAATCATTACCAAAAAAGTGCACAACGACTGACCAAGGACGCTGACGAACCATGAGAAGACTGAGAGCAGAATATGTGAATTATTTTCAATTTAGATTTCGAAAAGGATATGTGTAGGCCACGTACTTTAATGCTTTGGATTCATCAGCAGACAACATAATTTATAATTAAAAATTATAATGTCCTCCAATACAAAAGTATTCAGACAATCAGAGAACCCTGACGAACCAGAGTTCTCGCTGGAAAGGAACGACCATCCCGGCGAATCTGATTGAGTGAAGATCGTTCACTATCTATTATGTGTACGGTCGTTCAGTGAGCGTGGATGTTTCTGCAGTACACTTTGTCCTGTACACATCACTTCCTGTGTCGTTCAAACAATCCTATCCAGCATGTGTACACTATTGGTGGATTATAAATGAACGATCGTATCATTACAGCATGTACAGAATTGTGCACAATACGATCGTTCAAAATAATCGTGCATAATCGCTAGTCGTTTGTTTTCTAATGATAATTATTGCAAGTGTGTACCTAGCTCTACCCTCAACAATTACTAATAATCATTCCAAGTGAGAGTTTTGGAATGTCAGCACAAGGCTTAAGACCTAGTGATTTCTCCTCCTAGGCTCATGGCAGGAAAGACTTTCTATTCAGGCTGCGGAGGTGGTAAAAAAAAAAATTCTAATATGAAATTTTGAGAGTCTAACACTATGTTCATATGACTAATAATGTGAGTATTTGTTACCAGCACCTCATTCACACAGAAGATAAGACAGCCTTAAACAGACTAGTCGTGGTCAGATAGTTGCTTCTGACTTGGATCGGAGCTATTCTGACCTCCAATTGAAACTAGGAATTGATGAAAATCCAATTTGATTTTATTACATTTATTCACGTGCATAGCATGGCTTGGCCAATCAGTCTGTCAGATACCTGCCATAGTCCATCAATAGTCCACCAGCTGGACTATCCAAGCCGTACTATACCCATCATTGACAGGTAGAGTACGGCTTACTAAAACATTTCTGTTCTGAGCACAAACGAATCATTAATCAGTGTATTTGTGATCAGTATTTGGTCATATTGTGTTACAATCCATTTTGCTAATAGATATATAGGTAAAATCAGTCATAATTTAGATCAATTATTAAACAAGTGGATGGTACATTGAAAACGTGTAATCAATTGCAAGTATCAAGATCAATTCATCATATTTCTATAATTGTAATATAAACTGAAAATATTATCAAGAGAACTGCATGTCTAGTATTAGCCTGATGTTGCCACCACAAATATGCAATATAAGAAAATAAGTAATTTATGTAAGACTGTACATTTATATTTATTCCAGAGTGAAGATCTAAATAATCCAAAGTGCCCACTGATGACTGTTTTTGGTTCTACTTAGTAAGGGGGTTAGTATAAATCTTTTATAATTAAGTCTGTAATCTGCATATACAGAACATTACTTAAGCCCGATTGGGACATCTGATGATGTTACAATATAAATGCCTAAAAGTTAGGACATAAAATTAGTGTAGTGGCATTATATATACTGTATATTATAAATTGTTTTAGGCAATGTTGAACTGCAGTTGCCTTCTAATTGTAAGGTAATGAACAAGCCTGATTTTGTTACCGTTGGAAACATTGAAACTATAGCATAGTATATTATTACAACTGAAATAATATTTTGTGGAGCTTTAATTAACTTACTCAAGTTCCATAACCTGTAAGTTCATTTTAGCTGGTTTATAAAAATTCCTTGAAGCCATCTAGATCTGAACTTTAATTAGATTTTATTTCACTGATTGTCTGAATACTTTTGTATTGGAGGACATTATAATTTTTGATGTTGTCTTCTGATGAATCCAAAGCATTAAAGTACGTGGCCTACACATATCCTTTTGGAAATCTAAATTGAAATTAATTCACATATTCAGCTCTCAGTCTTCCCATCATAGTAATTATATATCATTGCTACTTGGATACAAACCTAATTAATTATTTATTTAGTTCTCTTTTTGGCCAGGTTTTGAATTTAAATGTCCATTTAGACTTTTATTATGTCTGGAAGCATATTCACATATTCAGAATATTTTAATGAATAAAACCAAAAAGCAAGATTGCACAATAAAGATTTATATTTGTTATTTTGTATTAAGGATCTAAATTTTCAATTTATATTAATTTCTACTTAAAAAGTAATAATATCTTGATCATCCAGTAATATGTTGATACCATTTTTAAGATGAGGTTTTCTGTAGATGAGCAACAACTACTGTACCGGAAGCCTTTAATTCTTTATGGTTCTATCCATACAGAATGTATACAGCTCTATAACTTTGGCAATGTTAAATACATAGCCCCCATTTTTCCTAAAGGCTGATCAGTAGAAAATTCCTGTTCACTTTAAATACCCAGTCACATGAACAAAAAATGATTAATAAGTATATAGAAATGTACTTTTCATCTAATTAGATAACAATGAAAATTCGTTATTGTATTAGTAAATTAGCCCCAGAGCTTTTGTTAGGCTAAAATATCAAGAAATGGTGACAGTTCTGCCTATTATTTTACCCTTGTATGCACTTTAAATTTGCCCTTAGTTCCTTCATGTCAGAGGCTTATAGTTAGGAACTATAGAAACCTATTTAATGTACAGCACTGCATAGTATGTTGGCGCTATATAAATCCTGTTTATTATTAATAATAAAAATAATATTAATAATAGAAACACACTTTGGAAAGGTGCATTGATGGGCACTATGGCTTCACATGTATTAACAAATCAATGCAGTAAAAGCCTTTAACCTTAATTGTTGAGGCAGTTTAATTAGGATTTTTGTTCTGACTAGCTGCAGAGCGTTTGGGGAATTTTCTGTATTGTTAAATTTGCAAGTGGTTCTAAAAGATAACACATCTGTCTATATTAATACTTAGTCTGTACAGTCCGGTATGCCATCTGGCACTTTTCCCCATAGTGAACAGTACATGCAGTGGTGTTTAACCACCTTTGCCTGGGAACATTCCATTGTCCTTTTTCTACAGAAAACATCAGCAGTTCTTTTTACTGAGCCTTATTGATAGAACCATTCTTTTAATTTTAGATTTTTTTAACAGTCTCTGCAACTTTCCCACTTATTCCTAGGAGGAGGTTAGTACTGGAAGGCAGAGCAGTACTTCTGAAATGAAAAGCAATGTTCATATGATGGATAAATGTTGCCTGAGATGCTAGAAAAGTGTGTTTAGCAATTGTTTAGTGATCTACAGCCTAAGGCCAGGTTCATACTTACCTTGGGATCCTGTGCACCCTGCCAGTCACTTGCACCACAGTGCTAATACCTAAAGAAGCAGCATCTGCACATTTACCAACTAGCAACAGTAAGCAGTGCTGGTACCGCTCATGGCCGCCCCCATTCATTTTCTATGGGGCTGCTGCAAGAGAAACATCTCACTGACATGAGTAACCGCACCTCAACCTCATAGCCGGTGTGAACATGACCCAAAAGTTAGGACTCTAGGTGTACAATCAGTGGGAGGCAGAGCTAATGGTGAAAGGCAAAGAGTATTACACAGAGAAAATCTGAACTCTGCTGTCAGAGTCAAGTTAAAATTATTTCCTGGTGTATTAAAAAGATCTGCATAAATGTATGTCCTTCATATCTGCCTGGAGTTCTGTCTTCAATAGTTTCTGTTTACGTATATTGGAACGTGTTTTTATTTTTTTGTATTTTTTAATAATATGTTGGCTTTTCCCTTTCCTGCTTTATAGTGTTGAGAACTTTATTTGTATTATAAAAAATACTTTTACTGTTTGTGTCTGTTCGTATTTTTTGTTGTATTTGGTTGGTTTGGATGACATGCAAAGATCTTTTCTTTGAAATTTGTCCTTGAACGGTAAAGTTTTAAGGGAAATAGATGTATGTTTATTGTTTATCACAAACATTCACTTCTGTAGGAGTAACGCAATATACATTTTGTTACTTTGCTCTACTTTAGTACACAATATGATATCAACTGTGTATTTGGATGTTACAGGCAGCATTGATAATTTTTGTATCTTTTTCTGATGGAGTGCTCCAAACTGTAAATCCACCCACTACATGTGTTATGTGACTGAAATGAGGCCAGTAATGGACAAAAAAATTATGGCATTGACTCTGACTTAACCCTTGGGTACTTTGTTTGGCAGATGGATTATCAGTGTATGGCTTCTGGCTCTGTTTTCTGGACTTGCCGCTGCTGTACTCTCCAGTATTGCATTATCTGTGGGTTCCTGGTCCCCTATCAGTCCTTCCCCAGGCACTATCATAAGTGCAAAGTCCTGGGGACAACTGTGCGCTGGGGCACTGCAATAACTTCCCAAAGCTGAGCAGATGCTTGCTATAGTACAGTGACTGGAGTCTGGTGAGCGCTGGCTTTACAGAATCATTTCCTTCACTTCTGGATGATTGCTTTCCATGGTGCTGAAACAGCACTAGGATAAGTAACGTCACTATTTTTTTATTGGAAAACTTTATAAAACAAGGCATGCAGGCTTGAATCCCAAAGGCAAAGGAGCAATGAACATGCAGCCTCTAATGCAGGTAGAACACCCGCTTACAAGCCCCTGAACAAGAAGGCCCTGTGCCCAATGCTGGGTGGTTCCATTTGGAGGGGCAAGTAGATCGACAACCCCTTCCAAATAAATAGGCTTTAGGGTCCCTCCAACTTAGTTTTTATGGGTGTTCCATAAATATATGTGTAATTGTCTAATTTTATTATTTAGCACAGATCAACCAGCATGACAAGACACAAATGATTTCATGCTGCTCATTTATCTCTAACAGTTGCTATACAAATCAAGTAATGGTCATTTGTTGTTTGATTTCTTTATTCTGAGAAACCTCATAATAAAAAACAGGGCAGTGAAATTGTCAACATTGTATATTCCTTTTTTGTAAGTTTAGCAGATAGCAGATTAGTCTAATCTAAGTATAGTTTTGTAGAGCTCAATTCCAAAATGTGGTGCACTTTTTTCTGAATTTTGCCCATGCATGTATGTGGTTGCACTGAAGGCTCAAATTTGTTCCAGTGTTTATAAATGTAATACATGGTTTAATCCCTTAGATTTAGCCTTGATTTATTAAAGGTCTCCAAGGCTGGAGAATATATACTTTCATCAAAGAAGCTGGGTAATCCAGCAAACCTGGAATAGCCTTCCTAAAATTAATTTGCTATTTGTCTTCAATATTTTTATATAATCCTGGACCAGATCTATTTCAAGTTTTGCTGGATCGCCCAGCTTCACTGATGAAGGTGTATCCTGCCCTGCCTTGGTGAACTTTAATAAATCAGGCCTTTTCTCAATAAAACATGTTGCTTCCAAATTGAGGGATATATTCTGAATATATGACCATCCTAAGCTAACATAGATTTCTGAGATGTAGAAACATATGATGGAAGCTTAAGTGCACGTAATGTCAATGCATTCTCCAACCAACTTCTTCCTGACATACAGTAGGAAAAGTCATGGATGAAATATTTGGGAGATTTCATTACCATTTAAACATCCACATATTGCCATCAATACCCTCTATGGTAGTAGGAAATGTACAGTGTATAACAATACTGTAAAAAAGTATTTTTTCCAATTATCCATTTTCGAGGATCAGACAGCCTCCTGTGTTCTAATATTGGAGTTCAAAAAGAAAAAAGAGAAGTCCTAATATAGAAAACAAACCAGGCCAAATTGTTGTACCTGATTTGATATAAAGAGTAACAAAACTGGCACCTTCAATGAGGAGCCCAAGGACAGAACAGCAAGGGATTTTAATGAACTTTACTATCTCAGCATCACATATTCCAGGCAGATTTAGTAGATTTCTGGGCCACACTTGGATGATTTGTTGTTAGATTTGCCTCTGCTCATTATGTTTTCGTTTAGCGAATGTAATTCACTGTCAGCTTCACTTTAGCCTCCCTAGACTGCATAGAATCAAACGTGCCTTAGCTGATATTTAGAAAATAAATTTATTCACAGTAATAGAAAAAGTAATGCCAAGCAGCACATATACAGTACATCAGAGCAGTCACTTTACTCCCTCACTGACATTAAAGCAAATACAACAATGTCTTTTATTACCAGAATATAGGAGCAAATTTACATAGCTTATAATGCACATCAAGCCTGGGAGTGCTTGTAAAATGCTACTGCGTGTGTTAGAAGAACTATTAGTATAATTAATTTGATGAACATACACAATGCAAGGCAATATCGGGCATAACAATTCAGATAACAATACTGCATAATTATTGCCCTCTTAAAAAAAGCTCATAAAGCATCTGTTTGTGACTGCGTGCTTTTCAGGCTCAATAAATGCCTACCTAAAATATAAAGAAAATAAAAACTTGATTTAAAGGTACATTTAGCATAAAGTTAATCTTCTAAAAATATCTACCATTTGCAACTTAGCATGTTTACAGAGGATAACTGATCTGATCTAGCAAATACATTGTTTATAAATGAGAAATTAGACTCAATAAAAATGGCAAAAGCCCCAAGCATCCAATTAATCTATTATTTATTTTCTGTAAGAATTAAAGTATATCAAACTATTGTTTTTTGTTTGTTTGAAATATAGTTATAGAGATGATGAAGCTATTTGACAAATCATGTGTAATTTGCACTGACTTGGCCAGGGATACTCTGCAAGTATCCTAGATGGGATTCACCAGCTCTCCAGGACTGGTGAGGATACACTTTCATCAGTGAAGCAAGCCTGGAATGGATATTTATAAGTAAATGTTTTCAATCCTGGACCAGGTCAATTCAAGGATTTCTGGACCATTCAGCTTCACTGATGAAAGTGTATTATCTGCAGTCTTGGGGAGCTTTAATAAATCAGGCCCTTTGAGAGATTGTTCAGGGAAAAATCTTGTTAAATATCAGGAATCTGTTACAAGATACTTGGTTACAAGATTTGGTTGGTAATCCCATGCTGCACACAACGACATTATCACAACCCGTTTATCCTGTCAGGAGGTGTCACTTGTAGCAGCAAAGAGAACAATAATTTAATTACGTTAATAATATAATAGTATTTAATACGTTAATAATTGTCTGTTCTCTGATCAGCAGCTTGCAGCATCTCCTGCTTCCCCGTAGCGGTGCAGCCAGATCTTTACCTTCTCAGCATCCCCAGCACACTTTGTGGCTGTGTACAGCTGAAGGGGATTTGGGAGCAGATTATTCCCTGGTACACAATTACGCCCTGCCATTAGCTGCTATGACTTTATAGCCTTTCTGTGGTAATGTTATGCTGCTGGTGTTTTTATTTGTTGGATTTGCTGTTGCTGACTGTGAGATAGTATACTGCCTGGACCTAGCTTTGTCTATGGCATTGACTCTGACTTAACCCTTGGGTACTTTGTTTGGCAGATGGATTATCAGTGTATGGCTTCTGGCTCTGTTTTCTAGACTTGCCGCTGCTGTACTCTCCAGTATTGCATTATCTGTGGGTTCCTGGTCCCCTATCAGTCCTTCCCCAGGCACTATCCTAAGTGCAAAGTCCTGGGGACAACTGTGCGCTGGGGCAATGCAATAACTTCCCAAAGCTGAGCAGATGCTTGCTATAGTACAGTGACTGGAGTCTGGTGAGCGCTGGCTTTACAGAATCATTTCCTTCACTTCTGGATGATTGCTTTCCATGGTGCTGAAACAGCACTAGTATAAGTAACGTCACTATTTTTTTATTGGAAAACTTTATAAAACAAGGCATGCAGGCTTGAATCCCAAAGGCAAAGGAGCAATGAACATGCAGCCTCTTATGCAGGTAGAACACCGGCTTACAAGCCCCTGAACATGAAGGCCCTGTGCCCAATGCTGGGTGGTTCCATTTGGAGGGGCAAGTAGATAGACAACCCTTCCAAATAATTAGGCTTTAGGGTCCCTCCAACTTAGTTTTTATGGCTGTCCCATAAATATATGTGTAATTGTCTAATTTTATTATTTAGCACAGATCAACCAGCATGACAAGACACAAATGATTTCATGCTGCTCATTTATCTCTAACCGTTGCTATACAAATCAAGTAATGGTCATTTGTTGTTTGACTTCTTTATTCTGAGAAACCTCATAATAAAAAACAGGGCAGTGAAATTGTCAACATTGTATATTCCTTTTTTGTAAGTTTTGTTCCAGTAAGTATTGCCAGAAAGCAATATTCATATTTTGTCTGTTGTTATTGGGAAGCTTAAGACATAAATGTCTGCAGAATATTTCTGTTCACAGAGCCATCTTTAAAAAATAACAATGCAAAGAGAGGTAATGCACAATGTAGTATCCCATAACAAAATGATAAGATTCACACCAATTAAATAATATTGCTCATACTGGGTACTATCCCCAAAATTCCAAATGCTGACCTGCGCCAGTACTGTGGCTAATACTGCAGTAATATAAGGGCTGGAATAATGAACCACATACAGCACTGAGGAATATAGACATCTGCCACTCGTAAACTTCTGAAAAGAGCAAGATTGGAAACACATAGCATAGACAGATACATATAACACCTCTTATTCTGCAGGGAACTGTTTTATTTTTTATTTTTTGGCAAAGATAATGCTATTTTAGGAATAAGTCCATCAAACAGAGCATCCTGTAAAATGTATTCAGAACAGCCATTTTCACATCTAAGCATTCAGTGATGGTGAGAAACCGCAGCAAAAGTAGGCTTGTTATAAAACCAGTCAAGCAGATTCACATCTCCGTACTGCAGTTTATTATGGAAAGCACAGCCGGCATGAATTATTCTGTGTCACTCTGTACTTCGGGACACATAGCAAGAAATAATAAGGCACATATAGTACATTTTATTGAAAAACATGCACCAGCATCCAAATATCCACCAATATCTGATTATAGGATACATATGAGATGTTGATAGATGCACACATTTACTTCTTTTATATATAGTCTGTATCCAATCTCAAAGACTAAAGCAGCAGACATTGGGCCATGAAACATGAAAGGAGACTATATACTTGATTTTGTGGATATTTAATATTCCCGTACAATCACATATAACTTTTTAATTAATGATCTTTTTATGATTCTATGGAAATCTTCAAAATGGCTTTGCAATGTGGCACATGGACTATGTATGTATAACACTGTACATTTTGTTTTTATACATTGATAATTCATTACATTTTTTAATTGTTTCAGTAATAGTTCTCTTTTAATAATACAATAATATGTGCATGTTGTTGTAAGGGCCAATATCTACCAAAAATTTGATGTATTTTAAATATGCACCTCTAGTAGGAACATTTTACCCTATTTTATATTTAGTAAAAAAAATACAATACAATGCAATCATCATAAAGAAGAAGAATTTGAAACTGTGAAGAAGATAACACAACTGCATTCATGTAAGAAATTACAAGAGCACAGGAAAGAAAACAGGGACATTTTACCGAATTTTAGTGTACTGTAACATATGACAAGCTGGAATGCATGGCATAATGATTATATTAATGCACAAAAATGCAAACTCATTCTAGCACATTAAAAACACAAAAAACTGCATGCATGCACATAACAACATAAACTGTTTAGTCCAACACAAAGTTTCAGTTTACTGTAGTCATATTAGTAAAAGTTAAAATCCAACTGAACATTACCTGTATAGCTTGTTGCATTATTAAACAGATCCACGTAGCTACATTCCCCCAGGGTGGCCAACAAAACCAGTACAGTTCTGCTTGGGCACAACAATACTGCAAAAGCAGTAAGGACCAAGACAGGAATCAATTTTGTATACAGAACTTATAATGGCTGGCTAAAGAACGTCATCGTTCCAGAATAGTTAAATCAGGCTTTAGGAGTTACAAGTTGAACATGTATACATGAAGAAAGAAGCAACATTTTCAATTGGAATTCATGTCATATATTTTTGTCCCAATCTTGCGCTGACCTCATAATAAGTATGCATAACATGTTCAGGGATCAAATTAAATTGCAAGTTTTATGCATTTAAATTGTCTACATGTTTTGAGTTATATTAAGCAGAAGATCACCTTTGTCGTATTTAATGCAATCAAAGGTCAAAAGTGTATTAAATTTAAATCCACCTACATAAATTAGTTATGATAGCAGTATTGCTAAATTAGGGCACCTGACCACATTAATAATGTGGATGGAGAGGAAAATTGAGAAGAAAATAGTGTATTATATGGGAGCATTTCCTACATTAGTCTGCGGCCCAGTTATGTGTTCAGGATTTACAATGAGTTAGTTTGGGTCGTAGCTAGTGCATAATCAACTCTGACACCTGTGGCACTGTGATAAAGCATGTTTTCGAAGCTGGAAACCATGCAGATATTTATTCACATTTGCCAGTATTAGAACCATTAAAATGTGAAAAACCCTGCACAAAATTAAAATGTAAATATGTATGCATTTTAAGTAACTGTAGAAAACTTCATATGAGTGCCAATTAAAAGTTCAAATATTATTAAAAAACAATTTACAACAAAACATGGATCACATTTAAAAAAAAATGTTAATTTTGGTCCTCCAACCATGCACAAAAATTACTTTACTGTCATTACATTTTCTTACCTACGGAGAACTTATTTGAAATGTTTGAAACCATGCCCCTGTTGGGCCAAATATTTGGAGGAAACGTTCAGAAGGTTTCTCTTACAAACTGTCAACATACCTTGTACTGTATTTGTATGTTACAAAAGACACATTCCTATAACTCAAAAACACACTGTCCATTAGCCATGACATTTGTAATACATTTTGATGATATGATAATATCATATGATGGATAGCCCTATGTAAAAAAATATTTGAAGAAGTGGATACTTAGGATACTTAAGCTGCTAGGAATGTGTACTTAGCGTATTTTTCATGCTTACGAATTGCCCTTGGTTAGGTGTGTTTTGTTTTGTTAATATTATTATTGTTGCCTGATTGTGGAGCATAAAAAGTGTACCGAAAAAGAAAAATTATGTTGAACATACAGACTAGTGCTCTCTTTACTCCCTTTAGGTTACTGGTATCATTAGCATTTGACACTTGCATTCTTTGGGTTCATTGTCACCTGCCATATCACTAGTGTATCCAGGGTCAAACCTAATGGTGTGGAATATGGAAGACACCCATGGAAGCAGTAGATCTGCAAACAAGCCAAAATTTTCTTTCCTTGCATGTGGGACTGGTTAGTACATTTTGGTCTTCTGCTGGTCACATATTTAGTATAGTATATTCTTATATTGGTTGTTTTTTTTTATATCTATTTGTAATACCTGTCTGCAGATTGATGACCATGTTTCAATTTTGTCCCATGTGTTATACCTCTAGGCATTTAATGTAAATTGTTATTATTATTGTTAAGTGTTTATATAGCACTGACACAATTAACAGACTTTACAATAGTCATGCTACTGTCTCACAAAAAATACCTACTATAGTTCATGGCTAATTTGGGTGAAAGGCAATAACCTACAAGTATGTATTTGGGGTGTTGAGAAAACCCAGGCACATAAAGGGAAACCATATACAGGACATCTGCCATACAGATGACTCCTAGATATGAATGGAGCTTCCCTGCTCGCTTGTGTCCAAGATGGAGGCTTGATGGGAGGGAGGGGTGGTATGCATGACTTGCAGAAGATATTTTTGTGAAACACAGCTGAGGTTGTCGGTGATCTTAAGAGCTGAGCTGATCGGTAACACCTTGTATCTCTTTAATGACCAAAACAAACTCTGCAGTTGTTTCTTTTTGCATATCAAAGCACAGCTTGCTCCAGAAGTTAATGAATGTCTAGGCTCAATATATTTTTTTTGCTTTGTTTGTGATTAGCTCACAGTGAGGATTTTATACAGTAGTTGACACCACACTGCCTAATAATATGTTGAGACAAACATCTGTCCTAATTGCTAATTAAATTAGGACAGATGTACCTGTTCTGACTTACATACAAATTTAACTTAAGAACATGGCTACAGTTCCTATCTTGTACTGTATGTAACCCAGGGACTACCTGTAGTACAACTCTTTTGATGTATGTCTTCAACAAAACCTTTGGATATTTTTTTTCTCAACTACCAGAGCTTCTACACTATCTCTATATACATGTTGTTCAAGATCCCTGGCTTTTGGGTCATTGTTTATTCTCATATTAGTTTTTATCTTATTTCTTCTATCCAAACACACTTGCATTTTTGAATTCCAGTGTTTTAATGTTAAATGTTAAGTAAAAGAATATATTAGCAAAGTCACTATCTTGGGCTTCACTAGGTACTTTTCATGTAATTCAGCATCTTGTCTATAACATCTTCCAATAGAAACAAGCATACATGTCTAATGCTGGACTCAATATCACATCTTTAGATATATTCCCTATTTGTACTAAATGGCACCTACATTTCCTGTACTTTACATTTACATGGTCATAAATCACAAATTGAATATTTGTGTTCAAGGATACTGCTCCACGGTAATATGCACTTTGTTACTCTAATGGAATCTGTTCCAATTATTCTTTACAAGTAATTCCAAAATAAGGTAAAAAGGAAAGCTTTGTCTGTTATGAGAACCTCTGTAAGGTCAGAGGTACCCATGTTAATAATACTAAAGTGGCCCAAATGGTCTCAATGAATATACAGTTTTCCTCCAACCCTTCAGTGTTGCCACTCTCTCCCTGTACTGATTTAGCACTGGATTTTCCCTGACCTGTTCAGCCTATCCTCAGTCACAGAAGTTTTAACTCTTTGTTTAGCAGGAAGTATTATTCAGTCAGTTACTTTTTTTTTGCTTTCATGCTAGTATTACTATCGGTTTTGATATCTGTAATTGACAGCCTGCACTGCTGGTTAGTGTTGACAGGTAAGATGGTAACTTCTCATGCTATATACCATCCTTTGTGAGCAGAATGGCTGAAAAAATGGGGCTAACCAAAGATGAAAAGGCTTCCTATACCAGATAGAAAAAGAGTATTTTTTATGTGAAAATAATTGTTACAGATTTCCTTTAAAACATGCTATTTTTAGTCCGTTGGAGGTCGCCAATTAACGAGTATTCTCTTGGCTGACTTAATGAGCCTGATCGTGACCCCTGCCATCTGTGCTAACGCTTCTCACTCATATCCTATATATAACAACATATCAAGGCACCTGGCAATAAATTCTCCATTTCTGTTCCAACTTGTTTTGCCTCTCTGCAGCTACCTGCTAAAGTCTTTCTGATTCATAGATATTCATTATATACAAGATTCCTACCATTGACCTTTTCATAAAGTCAAAGTTTAATTCATCATCATCATCATCATTTTATCAGTACTAATTATGGTATTTAAGATGGTATTAGATGTTTTGGTTATAAGTCTAAAGAGACCTCATTAGCATTAAACAAAAACAACATACTCCAAAATACAACAAACTTTTCTTTAAAGGGAAGTCCTGCAACAAAGGAGATGATTGTTCAAACGGCTCTCAATCAGAATTAAAATAAAGTTTGCTAACTCACTCTAATTTTTCCATATGTAGTTTGTCCACCTTTCCAAATCTTTACTAACAGCAGTTTTGAATGCACTGGCACTATAGTTGCTTTGTTCCCTTCCCCTTCCATCTTTTTTGGTTTAAAGAATAGCTAAGTCAAAAGAAAAAATTGTTTGTTTTATGCCTGCAGGCAGTACATTATGGTCTTAAAAAATTATCCTGGGTGAATCTGCACATAGATTACTATGAATAATCATGAATCTCAAACCTGCACAATTCAACTCAAATCCATGGAAGTGGTGAACTTTGTCACTGCTAAGGTTCACTTTTAGTCAACCCCCAACTGAAAGTCTCTAACTTCCAACTCAATCTAAATTCTGTTCACTGACTAAAGAAATACTAACTAGGAACCCCATAGTTCCTTGCACTTCAAGTCAAGGTAAACATCTCAGTGACATATTCTAAACTTATTAGAGGACAATATGACCTCCAGCAGTGCAAAGAACATATTGTTTCCATTTGCACAAACAATTATTCATAGCCACTGTGTATGTGAATGTAAAACCAAAAAAGTACCATAAAACAAGATGGAAAATTAATAAAATGTTTTCCCTTTTATAGATAAGTACTGTTGATCACTTCTACAAGATGACATGCTCCTTCCTGTTGCATGGCTCTACGGTTTCCATTTATTCTAAGAAGCCTCGTCTTTTAAATTTTAACCAAAAATGGGAAAAATGTTGTTTTTTGCATTAAATTAATTTGATGTATTTTTTTACTAAACATATGGGTTTGAAACACAGTTAACCAAATATCACCCAACATACGAATTTCTAACAAATTATACACATTTTTACTAAATGAATTTGTTCTTACGCAAGCTCTCTGCTTACAGAAAAGCTATAATGTAGCAGTAGGTTAAATTAGACTTTACATATGTGAATAATAAACTAAAAGGCCATCTCCAGCTAACACATTTCAGTTTAGTTACAGAAATATTTTGTTTTTCATGTTGAAATAAAAGCTTTAACCTTATTTACTTGACTATAAAGAGATCCAAACATAAATCAAATACAGATTTTCCCCCGAGAATACAGTAAAACCTAGGGCACAAAATCTGACTGTCACTGCTAACATTTGAAATATTAATCAGTTAAGATAGCCATAAAATTAATAAATACATACATGGTATTTTAATTTGAATATTTAGGTACAATCCAAATTCACACAGGCTAAGTCTGTAATTATTTTTTCAACTTTTTAGAGGGTTAAGTATTTTAAACTTTTGAGTTGGTTATATTGGGTCGCTTGCTTTGATTTTACTTTTTTTCCATGGTTGCTGTCCACCAGCAGATGGTGCTGTGTCCTCATGTAAAGTGTGTAACAAACTTTATTAACTTTAGTTGTGTCTGACAGCAATGATATGTCAAACCACAGGAGGCAGATGGTGCAGCTGCTCCAGGACATTTGACATGATATGGCCCATGTACCTAGTAAACCAAGACTCTTTTTCTGATAGCATTTTAAGGTATTTACTGACAGAGTGAACAGGTAATACTATATTATATTGCACAGGGGGCACATAAGAGAATGACTTCTGTGTTATTGCTACTGACAAACATTATTACATTATCTTTTCATATAGTTCTTATTTAAAGTATCTATGAATGCTAGGTCATTTCTAAAAAGATGAACTCAATGCATATCCATGTATCTCAATGAATGTCTATGTAATAATGTAACATATTTTGTCCAGACAGTTACAGTGATAGTCTGTGAAGTGTCAGCATGTGCATAGGGCAACAAAGCACATAGGGCACACCAATAATATTTAATATTTAAAAAAATTGCTTTCCGTTATGTATTTTTGCATATTTTGCCTTCCCTGGTCACCACAAGAGCACGATGGATACATTCACCATATGAACTAAAGCCAGCTAAGGTTTAAAAATTCAAAAGGATCACAAGCTGCTATTTAACTTCCTAAATATGTAGTCATTCTCAGGGTTTTGACCAGTCTCCTATGCGTTATGTTAGTAGTTCTACTTTATATCTAAAGAGGAAAACGTGCTTCCTTCAACAACAAATTTAGGCTGTAATTTACACAACACAAGGATATTTGGAAATCTACCATTGGATGCATGACTTTTTAAAGATTCCTGCTGGCACTGAAGTAGTAAATACATCTTGCGTCTCAGTTGATATTTTTGTACATAATAATGTACTGAATTGTTTCTACTCCAGTTATACGGAATATAAACAAGCTGCCATAGTCTTGTTATTACATCCATTTACCTGCAAACAGGCAATCAATAAATTCCACACTTGAGACTGCTCTACCTTTGCTTACCATTGTTGTAAACAAAGTTATTGGCTTTTATTGCAAATATTGTCTTACCAGGTGTGAGATTTTCCTTTCGAAACAGCAGCAAAATTATGTTAAGAAAAACAGGAAGGGGATTCCGGTATCTAAAACGATATTACTAATGGTGATAATAAAAAGATTTGTAAGTATTCTGTTGTTAATATTCACTACCTTTTATGTGTTTAGATTTAAACAATTTTTATTCTCAGATCGATGGATGACTTGGTTTCAAGTAAATCCTTTTTGTACCGCAATAATAGTTCAAAGCACAAGAATTCAGGTACTTACTGGAACATCAAGCACGGGGAAAATTGGGTGACTCTAATGATTTTAGGGAGACTTGACAAGGCTGTAATAGCATTGACAGCTTGTGTAATTCCCATAACCTCCTGCATGTTCCTTTTGGCTGGTTAGGTTTAGTAATGGGCCAGTAAAGGATGTGTGGAAGGCAGGGGAGCTCAGAACTCTATCAAGAAGAGTTAAAATGTTACATCTCCTGGGATTTGGGGGAAACATATACACATTCTTTATTTATAGCGGGTAAAGGCATACTGCCCTACTGCTAAGCGACTTTAATTTTCATCCTGATGTTCCCTATTGAATGGCTTTCCTGCTCAGGAAACACTGCAGGTTGCAAGTTAACTAAATTGCATTTAATGCTATTGCCAGCATTGTGCGTATGTATTGATGATATTGCCAGTATTGCATTACTAATATACTAAGTCAATTTAATAGTTATCTCGCTAAAATATTGTTTTATAAATACGATTGCGATTTCTGGAGTTTGGTCAGTCTGAGCTGAATATTTTCTAGTTCTGTATTTACTATTTTCAGCTTTGTACACACAAATGCCTAAATGGATCACTCCGCACATGTTCCCAGGTCTGAGCACTCCCTAATGTGTAGTGCCCATATGTTATATTATGTCACATGTGGAGCACTGGGCAAAGGATTTACATTGAACAGCATGCACACAAACACTGGGCAAAATATTTACATTGAACCACATGGAGACATGGTGTGCATGCTGACAAGCATTGAGAAAAAAGTATTTACATTGAGCCACTTGCTGACCAGCATTGGGCCAAGTATCCACATTGATCAGCATGCAAACAAACACTGGGCAAAATAATTACATTGATCAGCATGCAGACAAACACTGGGCAAAATATTTACATTGAGGAACATGCAGATCAGCACTGAGCAAAGCAATTATCCTAAGCTGCCTGCAGCCAACCACTGGGAAAAATATTTAGACAACGCATTTACTTTACAATGCAATTGCATTTCAATGAGCTCAGGCTGCAAGATTTGGGTACTGACAGTGTTGACCCTGAACACAATTTCTACAGTTAAGAAATTCAGGCTCAGGGAAATTAAACCTGCTTGACAGTAGAAACACCCTTCCATGCATCCCCTGCTCTTGGTCGTATTATCTGTTACTGTGATATAATTTGCTATTGTGAAAGTATTAGAGGAGGGCTATGGAGTTCAGCATGATTTCTGTGGGGGGCTTATGGAGTGGCAACTGATATTAGGAATATAACAATAAAGGACTTCCTCTATACAAATTGCCAATAGGCCACATCCCTTAATAGTAGAAAAACTAGAAACAGAGAAGGACAGATTTTGGGACTTTTTAGGCCAAATTCAATCCAAGTAAGATATCACTTAAAAAACTTTCTTTTTAAATTTCAAACATATAACAACCATCTTTAAACAATAAAAGAATATTATACAAGCAACATCTCCTGTGTGAACTCCAAATTATTGGGTTACATGTTGTCGACGCATTTCGGGGACTATTGAGATCAGCTTCTTCAGGACAATTACAGGAGATCTATAATATTAACGTATGATCCAAAAATTAGTTTGTACATTGGTAACTATATACCAAGCAATATACATAGGCTATATATATACATAAAATTACAAAGCTGCCTATATATCAGACTCAACATCTCATGGCTGAAAGGATGTTTCATCAGTTAAGCACGAAGAAGGGTGAGAGTGCATGAAGGGTGCACAAAGAACTGATATTAGGAAACCAAGGTACAAAGGTTTCCAGTGTTTCTAGAGCCACTGTAACTTGGCCACCGTCTCAGAGTTGTAATTGATCACCACCCCATTTGTGCTCAGGCCATTTAGAACTTTTGAGTAGGGCTGGCAATTATCACACTAGGAGCTTCGACTAAATTTACCATACAATATTCATTAAGGCTTTTTGGCTCTTGTCTTTCAGAAATACTAGTTTCCTTGCTTCCATGCAGACCCTACTTTCAGACACCCGACCCCAAACAGACACACAAATGACAACTTTACTAGGATTTCATCCTTTTTCCAGGACTGTATCTCAGAAGGAATTACAGCCAGTTGTTGTGCTTAAAAGCCAGGCAGCTAGTCTTTTCAGAAAGAAGTTATCAATAGCAGACGGTATATTTCTGCTTAAGCAGAATAACTTTAAAAATATGAGTACTTAGAGAATTGTGGTTACATTATAAAAAGCCTGCATGAGCCTCGTGTGCAGTAATGCTTAGATGAACACTTGCTGTTCCACAGTGACAATCCAGCATGCACTACTTTGTAGCTTAAGATGCCAATAAAGAATCTATCACTATGTGAAGTAGGATGGCAGCCTGTCACCAAGAATAAAGACACAACCCTCTTTAATATTTAACATAATTCTTTTAGAAATGGCCTTGGCGAGGGGTGCTAAGGGATATGCATGTTTTACATAAAATAATTTTCCTGCTGGTTATAAAATGCATCTTACCAGCCCGAAGCTCTCGGCATAGTACAATAACTCAAAGCAATGTCCTTTTTTTTCAGAATGAAACAACTGTTTTAAGGAATATGAACAAGATTGTAAGAAAGAAATTATTCAGCGAGAAATGTCAAAACTATTACAGTTTCAAATACATCGTGTTGCAGACTTAAAGTGCAACACTATAAATAATTCACCAAATAACCAGCTATAAATGGAATATTTATGACCATTTTTTTCCACTGAGAAATAATCAAAAGCTTTCCCTATAATGTCAACATATTTTTCTGAGGGAATTTATGTTCATTTTATATATGGATGACAATGAAAAATGAAATGTTTATTTTGGGATTGCGCGGATTGCATGTCGAGGATAGGCAAGATGATTACAATTTAACTTCTGGAAGTTGTAAACTGGGATTTGGCAACCCATTTCTATCATTACAGCTAAGCAATCAATACACAGCACAGCAGCTGAAGCCTCAACATCCTAATTAGTATTTGGGGCATGTACTACAGTGTTCCAAAAGCAAGTGCTGCTAAGGTCGACTGATCACGTCGTTAGCATGGGAATCCTAAATGTCAGTTATGTTCATGTCTCTTTTTTGTGTTTGACTTCATGCAATGTCATAAAGAGCTTATTATCTGTCTGCAAAAGTGGACATCTCATCACAATCAACCAGCAATAATAAATGCTTTTTTTGTGTTGTGTACTTTTCTTTGTTAGGAGATTGGTTTAAAATGAAAGAATCTTCATACTTGGTTTTTATACCTCCACTACTTAAACTTTTTTAAGAACATACAAGAATTTGAACCAATTTCATTCCTAATTGTACCATTTCATAAGACTCAATAACAGCTACATATAGCCAGGTCCTAGCTTTATGGATTTAGATTGAAAGGAACGATGATGATGAAGACGTCTTTTTATTTTATTGGTAATAATCTGATTGTTCAATCAAGTTGTAATTTGTATGTTCAATTTAAACTGGACCTACTCTTGTCTAAACTCAAGAACAAAGCTGTATAACTTTAAAGCTTACCAGTCCCTAGATGTGGTCATTGCATTAGTCCTCTATTTCAGGCTTTTTATCTGTCCAAGCACATTGTTTTCTAAGGTGATTCAGGTTTTTAAGGTTACTCATGATACTGTATCTCACGAAAAACAGCGTTGTTACCTAGGATAGAACTACAGAACAAACCATTCCCCTTCCCCAAGGTAGGTTTAAATAAAAAGGTCAGAGATAGCCACTAGGTTATAGACGCTCCCTGGGTTGGATGAATCAGAAGCCACTGGGGTCCCGAACATGGCTTTGTCACACCAAATGCAAACACATAATGGTTAGAAGTCCCATGTTCCATCCAAAATTGAGACCTTGTTAGTGACACAGCTCCCTATCAGAAGTGGTTCTAAATAAAAAAGCAGCTGAAGAATTCATAGTGTAATACAACAAAATAGCCTGCAACTTTACAATGTAATTGTATTCTGTACTGCATTTGCCATCAATTATTGCAGAAGGTTTGGAGCTTAAAGCTCCTTGAAGAAGAGATGTAAGTTATCCAAAAGCTTACATCTTATTAACTTACGTCAGCCAATAAATGGTATCACATAAAGTGTAAATACATGCTAGTATAGCTGAGCTCAATGTTACACATTCCTCCTATTTAAACATTTCAAGCATTTTTAAGAAAACTATGATGTTTAATTGAGCCCAAATGGACAGTACTGTTGTCAGATTGCATTAGAAAGTCACACCAAGGTTAGGAAAACATTTTTAGTATAAAGGAGCTTCCAGGAAACAAATACTCCTTAAGAATGACTGTCAGAATAATTAGATATACAGGAAATGTCAGAATTTGCAGCAAGGAAGATGGTAGCCTCGTGGGGGGAAAGACAATGCATTCTGCAGCTCTCTGCAGCAGGCGAGACACTGTGCACTAATAAAACCCCATGCTATTTAGGTACCGTATGTAGAACATGGCAACAATGAGATCAAGAAAAGAAAAATTTAGTTCATGTTTGATTTAAATTCCAGAGTAAACTATTACAGAAATACAAATGTGTGTTAGCAGGAAATTACATTGGTAGTATGCAAATCTGAATGCATGCATACATGATAAATCATAAAGAATTGTAAGCAGCCTGTAAAGATGTCCTTGCTTTTACAATCCTGCTTTCAATATGGTTTCATAAACACTGATTGTAAGATTTTTATATATTGTATATCATTCAACCAAAACCTAGTAGCGTGCACAGTCAGATTGTATTATGCATGGCAAGTTTTGTATGCATAGTCCCCATGTGCCCTAAAGATCCACACACACTGTCCCATGTGCCCTAAAGATCCACACACACTAGTTCCACATTTAAGTGGAACTAAATGTTAAAAATTGCAACCAGCAGGACAGGCAATGTCCCTGCAATAAAATAAAAGTATCTGCCTGAATGCAATTTTTTATTTACACTCATATGTCCTGGCTCCGTTGCAAGCACTGCTACCGTATCTTCATCTGCTCTTCTTCTGGGTTTTCAGATCCTTGGTCATCTTGAATGGCCAGGCCAGGATGATTTACCTTTTTTCCCGGCATATGCCAGCATTCAGCACTTAACTGCACATGCACAGCTCATTGTATTATTTCTGCCTGCCGATAATTTTGGAATACAGAACTATAATTCTGTTTTAAGCAATTGCACATTTCTGGTGTGGCTCTGTACTGGACTACCACCAGCACAGCCATCAAAACTCCTCATCTGTAAGTTAATTTGTTACTTGCCTATCTGTCACGTCGGTATATTGGGCCTGATTTATTAAAGCTCTTCAAGGCTGCAAAGGATAGGCTTTCACCAGATGAGTGATCCATGATTTCCTAAAAGTTGTTTGCTATTTGTTAGCAAATGTTTTCAGTCCCGGGCCACATCTATTCCAGGTCTATCCCAGCTTCATTGATGAAAGTGTATCTTCTCCAGCCTTGGAGAACTTTAATAAATCAGGCACATTGTATTCAACCCAGTACTTTGTCTACTAGTTCTGTACTTTGTAATCAAATTGCTGTTCCGATAAAGATTGTGGTAAACTTCTAATCACACAGAGGGTATAAAAAATGGTGGATCAACATGACAGAAAACAGCATTTTTAACACGTTGGTAAAAATAGCAGCCCAGATAATTCTCTCTAAATACATTTTCTTTACACTATTCACTGTGCCTGATTCACTACAATGTAAAGTGTTTACTTTTTGTGAATTAAGAAAAGATTCAGCTGTTTGGCATTCAGCTTTAAAAGTCACCCTTTGTACTGTATGTTATTCTAAACAATGGATTCAGTACATGTAACAGCAATGATTTCATGTCATGTTCCATTACACAATAAAACCTAAAACATCAGCTCTTTGATTCACAAGAATGATTACTTTTCTACATGATAGGCTATTTAAAACTTGTTTTCTAATTTGCACTGATGCTTTGTCATCTATGAGGATGTGGCTGGCTTTACACATATGTGGGCGTACAGAGCGTATGTGGGCGTACAGAAAAACCCTCTTAATCGATTTTCCATGAAACATAATTGAAGAATAGCCGGAGATTTGAACTGGAAGGAAGAGAAGCACTTTTCATTAAAACAACAAGATTGCAACCCACTTGTCAAAAATAAATAAAACTTTTATAACAGTGTTGATCCAACTGTACAAAGAAAAGGAACAAATAAATAATTTCTTCTTGGATAGAATTCATCTTTTTTTTAAGCAATGAATGCTTCTTTCTTTAACAACCATCCTACTTGGAACTTGGCAACTATTTATCACTTTTCTGATAGGTTTCAGAGCAAATAATTAGAAACTCCTGAGACTCACAGCATTTCTTCTATTCCCAAGGGTCCACTTTACAAGGAAATTGCATTTTTCAACTGTTCTTTGCTTTCAAGACATACAGGGCTAAATCTACCTGAAAAAACCCTTTCAAATTTTCTTTTTCCTGTGCAACTATATCAGGGGAGCTACTTTGTTCTCAGCCAGGGTCCAGATTAGTCATCTGGCGATTCTGAAAGTTCTGGTGGATGTCGGAATATTTTGGAGATGGCGTAATCTTCTGCTATGCCAAACTAGCAAAGGAGGAAAATGCAAATGAGCTAATACAAGTAATAAAAGGTTAAAGCCAGTGTCTGCTTATTTTTGATGTCTGCATCTCATGGAAACTTTTATTTACTTTGTGCTCAAAAAATGTAGTAGGAAGTCAGAAAAAATCACAACAACGTAAAGGGAATTAAAAAGGGAAAGGGAAGCAAACGTGAAAGCTAAATCAAAATTACTTTGCAAATATCACTCAACATGTGTAAAAAGTACAATAAATGTTTTTATCTCTTTTTTTCACCATTCCTTACTGTTAAAATTCTAATGATCTGATGATCATGTACAATACTGTACTTAATAAGTAATATTCCAGGACTGGCTAAAGATCTGATCGCTGACTCACAAAGCAGTGAAACCAAAGGATTAGCATAGGAGCAACAAGTATTTTCAGAAGGGAGTTGGAAATTGTAGTACAGTTATTAGACTCTGGTGCAGCACCCGTGTTTCCCAGACACTACCTCAATCTAACGCTGCACTGCTAGTTGAACCATCCTAGCACACGGTTGCACCTAGGACTTCTGTGCACAGGGGATGGTGTTTGGGGAAGGACCTGGAGCCCACAGATAATGCAGTGCAAGTGCTGTGTCGCTATCGTAAGAGATAAACTGGGCGCACCAAACTGCAGTGACTTACTGCACTGGATCACCGGCCAAAAATTGTCTTCTAACAGTCTCAAGAAACGTGCACTAAGACATTTGATTAGATTGGGTCAGGACATTAAAAAGTGAAAGTATTGTAATCGGAAAGTACATTTTTTTGCATCTCTGCATTGAACATCTCTATTCATGATATATATATATATATATATATATATATATATATATTATTATATATTCATGACCATCTCTATTCATGGCTGTGCATCCCCTTCTTATAACTAAAAACATTAACTAGTAGACTAACCCTTTAAAAAACTATCTAACATATCTGATTTTCAACATTCTCTAAAAATCTCCTGGCTGCCTACGCGTCTACAATATCTACCTGCATTACTGAGCCTTTGCAGGAATATTTTATAACCTTCGAGAATAAAAATCATGTTGGTTTTACAGTGAGCAGATTTCTAACGCTAGTACACTTCTCAATACTAATGGGGAAAAGAAAGCATCATTGGCTCATGACAAGTCAGCTTTTTCACAACTATTATAGACGGCTAGTGAAGTTGAAGTTTCAGCAGGTAATTTGTTGCAAGGAAAGGGCAGACACAGAGGTCATTATTACAATCACATACCCTGTGAAGCTTAAAAAAAGGATTGCTTGTCTTATTTTAGTCTATGCTTGGAGGTCAACAGCACAATGTTACCTAAGCAAAGTGTCTTGTAGCATCTGCCTCTGTACAAGTGTATGTAGTTATATACATTTGCTAGACAAAAGTACTGTTCATGCTTTTCCCCAGTATTGATGTCAGCTTGTCTCCCTTATGTGTTTGCTGTGCCCTCTTTTGAAATCAGTTCAAAACACTGCTTTCTGACTCATTTATTGATGACAAGAGACAGTATATCAGTACACTCAGCAAAACCTGAAGGCATTTAGACAAGGGTTGTTTTATATGAAGCTACTGCATTGCTCCTTAGAATCCCATAATAACCAAGATCTAAGTAAGTTGCGCTATATATTACCAGATCTAAAGACTTATGTTTGATGTTTAGGGACTCATATATATGTACATTTTTCTTCTCAAGGTGAATCAATGTAAATGTGTAAGAAATGCAACCACAATGCATAAAAAAACACGTTTGTGAGCCAAGGTTTCTGCAAAGATGGCTAGGGATTCCTTGAGCAATTTGTGTCTCACAGGTCAGTTTAAATGACACTAATGACCTTTTTGGCTATGTGTAAGTATGCCATTTTATGCCATGTAAGAGACACTCTTGCTTCCTAACACTGCATTAATATACTGCAAGCTGTGGATAAAGTGGTTATAGCAGGGGTTCCCTGAAGACCCGGAAGTTGTTTCAAGGGATCCCAAATGTTAAATAGGCTGTTTTAAACTGATCTTAAGTACCTGTGTGCACCATCCCTAAATTAATATTTATGCTGTGGAGTTCCCACCTAAAGCACCCAATAAAGAAAGCACAGAATGCAAGATTGACTTAACATTTTTTGTGCAATATAGGCCTACATGTTGCAAAGTGTCTCATTGGTACACAAATTGAACATTCTTTTGTGCACACCCAATAGTCTCCTAAAACTGTCCCCTAGTCCTAGGTCCTTCTGACAGCCAATGCTCTGAATCTTGTTTTAGTGTTGTAGTTTTTTTTTTTTGCCTTCCTCTGGACCAACTATGTCTTTTAGGGTTTTATATCTGGGATATGTTTATTTCCCTAGTGGTTGAACTTGATGGACTTATGTCTTTTTTCAACCTAACCTACTATGTAACTATGTAACTATGTTGGAACTTGTGCTCACCTCCCCATCAATGAGCAACAAGTAACTAAGTCACAATAGATTATTAAAATGGAGTGCTGGTGACTTCTTGGTTCATGATCTAGATTGTTCTCAACCACGGTTTCATGAAATCCTAGGTTTCCTCCACAGTTTGCTAGGGGTTTCATGAGCCATATGAAATTTGGACATCCCAGGTCAGTTTATTTGATTCCAGTAATCTGTTTGACTATTTGTAAGGATGACATTCCTTGTACTGACCACCACAATGCTTATATACTCGGAACTGGAGATAAAGTAACTAAAGCAAGGGACTAAGACAAAAAAAATAATTTCAAGGATTCCCCCATGGTAAAAAGTTTTGGAAAGGCTGATCTAGACCTTGCACTGCATTTGGATTCATATTTGCATCCGTTGGTGTCCAATGCTAAAACGTGCAGCTCAGAACAAAACTTTCACCCCTCCTCACAACATAATTCTAAAAGTATATTATGATAATGAGCTGACTTACAACACAATGGATATTTTCAGACAATCTCTATAACTATTGATTTACTTTTTCCACTGAACACCCATATTTTGTTGTTATTTAATCATAATATCCGGGTTTTATTGGCTGAAAATGGTATGTGAACATCCAAGTGGCTATATTTTACGACTTAAATTTTCCCCTTAAGGAGAAAAACCTAGAGCTGTAAAGCTTTATTCATGTGTGCTATGAGCAAGGTCACAGTGCATGACCTGACCTGGAATCTTAAAAAGAAATTTTCTCTCCAGGGGTCATTTTCTTAATTGACTGAATTCAACTTTCTCCTACTAAACCTGAAAACACAGCCTAAAATGTTCTCTGCACAAGCTCTTTGTTGTGTTTTCTATATTTCCTACTGATTTTCATATTCCCAAGCAAAAAGTAAAAGCACCTTTCAGATCCGGACTTTGAAAATAGAACTCAAAGGACCATATTAGCATATTGGCGCATTTCACAAGTTACAAATATTAAATATGGAATATAAACATTCTTACATTAATTATGTAACCAAATCATCACAAGACTCAGCAATTAAGCTACAGTAATGAAGCTGCTAAAAGGTAAATTCAATCACTGCTGGGTAATGCTTTTTACAACGACTGTTGCTGGAAATAAAGTGACCTCATTAGCTTTGCGGAACCATTGTAGACATGTGAAAGGTAGTTGCAGTTAGTTACATCCCAGCACATTTTTGAAGGTGTTTGGCACAGCTGTTAATAGAACTCATTCTGCAGAAGCAAGCCATGCAGGAGAGAACGGTGGAGAACATAAATGAGAAGCCGATAACGGAACTGTCTCCACTCATATTAAAAGCTGGGAAATTTTGCTGAATTGCAAGCTGTTAACCTGGCTCACAGGATAGAGCATTAGTAACTTGTCTCAAGCAAACCAACTTGTAATCTGCAATTTTTCTTAACTGAATGAGGCCGTGAGCCACTTGGCAAGCGGTAATATTATGGGAACACAAAGCAATCAGTGGCTTCAGCCATCCATTGTTTCAATCACAAGTCATTCAGCTATTCAAAGACATTCAGAGGGCATATGTCGTATTGTAGAATAAATACACACTATTATATGTTGAAACAAAGGTGTTAACATGTTATATTCAGTTACATCTTCATTTTTATATTAACCTTGGAGTTCTGAAAAAAAAAATTTATTCGCAATGTTTTGTAGATTATAATTTTTAAAATATCATATTATGATCTACATGTTATACAAAATACTGTTTTAAAAAAAGAACATTACAGATCATGCAGAAGACCAACCAATCAGCATCCTAGCATCTGCCCCCTAGCATCTGCCCCATGTCTCTCATCTGCCAAAAATCATAAAATCAAATTTAACAGTTAAATAATAAGATGCAATCAGTTATAGGGAAGCCAGAACACCCAGAAATACAACTAGTTAGATCCAAGTTGTCTGCTAGCCCAATGACAACCAACTGGCAAAGTGCTGTACACAAACATTCGCCAGTTTACCTTGAATTTTAGATTGCATATCAGTATTCAAATAGGATGTTTATGAGTTTTAATATTAGGGTTTCTACAGCTTATGAGGTAGAAGTCCCTACTCATTAGTCTACTTCTTTATTACAAACTATACTTCCCTCTGTAATAGAGCAGGGAAGCCACACAAACTTATCTTGTTATCAGTGAATTTCAACATAACCTACATTAAAGATAAAAAACACTAAGGGGATTCCTTTTTTCAAATTGTACAGCTAATGGTCAATCTAACACCAGGATATGATGTTTTATGTGTATTTATGTGTATTTTATATGGCACTCATGTTCATTCATTATGCATGAAGATAAAGAGACGTTCGGAATAGGGATTTTCCATTGCATAAAAGTGTATGATATATGCATATTTTGACTTCCCCATCCATTTCAATGGGCCTGTTTAATTCATATATTATTTATGCATGCATTTATATTTCTATATTTATAGCAGTGACATTTTCCGCAGTGTTTTACAAAGTCTGCAGCTGTCACATTAAAGCAACTGCAATACACAGGGGTCTATTTAAAACTTTTTGTTTATGGATTTAAGTGTGGTAAAATCCTTTATTTGTTCAGTTATGTTTTCCTTGTCAGGTTCACTTTTACGGATTACTTCAATTTTTTCCTTTTTAAAATTTTTTGCCCTCCAAAATTGCTCATCGAAACTTCCTAAACCATATTTACATGGATTTGCACTATTTACTCTTTCTGATTATAGACCTGAATTTCTTGCACCAACAAAAACATTGGGTGCAGGCCAGTGTCTCATTTTTGCTGGAAAAAAAAGGAAAAGAGTTACAGTCTTTTTGCCCCTTTCTACCTTGGACAAGCCAGATTCCAGAGGATCGTATATGGATATGAAAGGAGGCACACACACTTACTTCCCCATTACCTATCCAGGAAGTTTCCAAGCCTTCTAAAGAGGATTTGTTTTATATCATTTGCATGGGCATTCGTAAACATCATGCATGCAATTTATGTTTTTGGCAAGGAGCTCCTATTCACGTCTAAATAGGGAAAATGCCATTAAAACAAAATCCAGACTGGCTTTGACAGGCAAATTTGGATGGCAAAACAAAAACAAATTGGAAGAAAATTGTATTAAATAAAAAATATCTGTCATTGGTCCAAGGCTCTCCTGTTCTATAACATGTTCAGGAATGGCATTAGAAGAAAGATACAAATTTACATCCATATTAATAGTCATATCTAGGCTGACAGAAGCATAAGAAATGCATTCACTGAATTGCACTGGCTAGCACACATCAAACATTGGAGTAAGTAATGTGTCAATTGTGTTTTTATTAACATCTTGCAAATATAAAAACATATTTACAATATATACGCTAGAAAAAAATAAATGTCAAACTTGAGCTATGTACACATGTGCAATAAGTGTCGTTGGAAAGGATCTTTCACAATCCTTTCCAAGGACAAACAACTGCACAATGCGTGAACAAGTGCTGTATATACAGTCCCGTTCTGCTCAATAAAGAAGGGAGGGTGAGAATAACGGAGGGGCACCATGCTGCACTCTCTCCCCCTTCACCCCTATTCGTTGTATATGGATCCGCCAGGACAGTCGCTCGGACAACAGACAACGAGCACTGCACAAACCCAAGATTCTCGTTCAATATCAACCCTGAGCTGATTATTGGATCAGAACCATTGCACGTGTATACCTAGCCTTAATCAATATCACAGGCCACATGTCTAAAGATATATATTTTTTAGCATAAACAAACCATATCCTATCAAACATATAATAAACAAGGCAAAGAAGCACAAAAACTTTATCATATATGTTGTCCTTCTAAAAAATCTATTTTTTTGGTATAGCAAAATCTGCATTTTGGTTGCATAGAGGAGAAGGTGGCAATGACCATATATCTCCCATATTCATTTCAATAATCAGCAGACAAGTCACTTTCTTGTTTTTTAAAGGAACTGGAACTGTAACTCCAGAAGGACGCTCTGCACCTCCTTTTGATTGATGAATATCGTCCGAGAACTGAGCCAGGTCTCCTACAAAAATAAAATCTTAACATCAAATTCACTGAGCAAAAATAAGGCCATGTCACAAGCTGCTCACAGATTTGATGCTGGTGACATTAATGGTTGCCACTTGCCTTTAGTATGATTGAAGTAGTTGATCCTTGGCATTACCCCTATTCAGACTACTTCAAAGACTACCACATAGACTTTTCAAAGAAATACCCTCTGACTCTGCCATTGATTCTTTATCTTCCTCAATGTCTCCATCTAATAAATTTCTAAATCTATTTTGAAGAGGAACCTCATTGACAGCAGGAAGGACAGTTTCTGCACACCCCCTCCTCCTGCACATTTCCTCCTAGCGTCATGGCAGTCTAACTGCTCAGGTCTTGTCTGGTCTAATTCTTTTTAGAAGTTTTCCTGCTTGACCTGTAGGGCAGGAGCGTAAAGCTAGATACACTTGTGCAATAAATATTGTTAGAAAACGAACGACTAACGACAGATCAACAGTTATGCACGATTATTTTGAACGATCGTATTTTGCACAATTCTGTACATGCTGTAACGATATGATTGTTCAAATATATTCCACCAATAATGTACACACGCTAGATACGATCGTTTGACCGATGAAAGAAGTGACATGTAATGGAGTAAGTGTACTGCAGAACCATCCATGATCACTGAACGACCATACACACAATAGATTGTGAACGATCCTCGCCAAATCAGATCCGCCGGGATGGTCGTTCATTTCCAGCGACAATCCTCATTCATCTGGGTCATTGAGCACTTTTTTTTTTAAGGATTATCAGATGAACCGTCATTAGTCGTTTGTTTCCAACGTTAATTATTGCACGTTTGTAAGCAGCTTTAGTTTCCTAAAGCCACCCTTATCAGTACCCTAAGTGCCCTCATTCACACCAGTCCCATTGGTACCAGACCTAGAGCCAGAAGGGAGGGGAGAGTCACTGACACATACAGAAGGCCCAGTGACAATTGAAACAAACTCACTTCTATTGTCAACAACAAGGAAAATACCAAAGGTTCTCTTAGTCCAGCATTTGCCCTACTCTCCCATCTCCATTCTCATCAGATCATTTATAACTTGAGGTGCCAAATTATGAAAACTTCCTTTGAGTCTCTGAGTGTTACTTTTTCCGACATTAGAATAATTAGAGATTTGCACTGTCCAGATACTATATTTTAGATGTCTGCAGCAAGAGAAAGATATAAATGTTAAATTATTTACTTCTTTTCTTATGCTAAAAACATAATTTTCAATAAACAATAAACAATTTTCATAAAATTCCAAAATGTACTTGAATTTTGTTGAGCAAAAATATACAAGAACGGTAAATAACCATGTCTGACAGCCAGGACAGAATGAAAACATGTTTTGGAATATGACAAATAAAAGGAAAAATGATGCAAGCAGCTGCAGTAGATTCCAGGGGTGATGCCAGCGGAATTTACCATGAAATCCTGCATGGTGCATCGCATCTAACTGCAGATGCGAGCAGCGGGGTGGCGGGGACCCAGGCGGCATTTAAAAGCAAATTACTTGGTAATCTGCTTTTAAATTTCCCGCCCGGCCACGTCCGCCGACAGAGAGGCGTCCCGGCATCACAACTGGATCGCGTCCTATCGCCGCTGGAGCGCGGGGCTAAGGTAAAGGAGACCCCCAAAGTTACCCCGAGTGTGACTCTGGGTTACCACTTTTTGCATAGATTTCCCACCCCCAGTCACACTTGGGATTACCGCTAGGGGGGTTAAGGCATTTTACATAACAGTCTAGATTATTTTTTCTAATATTTTAAATAGTTTAGTTTATCAAACATGTACTTGCAATGTACTGACTTCCTAAAGAAGCAGACATATTGTATCACATGGACCAGGGATAGGTGCCTTCTTCTGTGTCACCCACCCACCTTCTTCTGTGCACTCCTTTCCAGCCTGCAACAGCTCTGCTCAGGGGTCCCATTCCTTAGTTATTTCCTGGTCTGAACCATGTGACTCCCTGAGAGCTGCCCTTTACACCAAAGGACAAGGATATTGTGCTCTCCATCTGCTGGCAGAGGTGCAAACATCACCTGAGCTGCCTCTTCTCCAGCTCCCCCTCTGGTGGTAGGTTCTGTTCTCTCCTGGTCACACGGTCTCCTTTTGTCACAAGACTTCCCATATATCAAGAACTGACTAAAAACAAGAGATTGCCTAAACAAGGAGTTTTTCCAGGCTCTGTTTCAAGGTCCCAGTTTGCGTTTACTGATCATAACACTTTTAAATACCGAGCACTGTCCTTACTATTTTAGATTGCTGCCTGCCCTGACTTTGGCTAATCTGACTACACTTCTGCCTTCCACTCTTGCATTGGAGTGTTCTATCGGGTCTCTGTTGACATTTGACCTATCTTAGGATTGTTGACAAACTGTAATAGATGATAATTGAAAATCTTTGTACAGTGATACTTTCGGCTAATGCGGCCCTGCTAACCAATTTCTTTTTTACTATTTATGGGACTTGGCTAAAGAATATGGACTCAGGAACCAGGAAGTAAGACACCTGATAATATACTGCATAAAAGTAGAAAGTTAGAAATTAGAAGTTAGAAAAGTGCATAGAAGTTAGAAAAGTGGGAGAGAAAAATGCTTTGACCTATATAGAGAGAGGCTACCAGAGTGCCACAGATAGAAACTCTTCTCATACCAGTGTCAGTATGGTGGCTGTGAATTTGAGAGGTAGGTGTGATTTATACCATTTATTCTTTACATAGGAACGGGGCTTCCCTGCTGCTTGTGTGCAGGATGGAGGCTTGATGGGGGGGGGCGGTTTGCATGACTTGCAGAAGAAATCTTTTGCTAAACCAGCTGAGGTTGGGAGTAGTTTTAAGGACTAAGCTCTTCTGCAACATTTTGTAACTCTTTAATGACCAATGTCTATGCTCCATAAAGCTTTTTTTTGCTTTGTTTGTGATTAACTCACAGTGAGGATTTTATACAGTAACTGACACCACTCTGCCCAAAAATATGTGGAGACAAATATCTATCCTAATTGCATTTATTAAAATAATGTACCTCCCCTGGGGGGAGACTTTGGTGAGTTTATGACCTTTTATATTGTGCTTTTTACTATTTTCATAAAACTTATCTTTAAATTGTGGGCAGCATCCAGAACGAAATAAATGATTTTCTATAGAAACCCATGGGAAATCAGGTTTCGGGTAACAAAGATTTTGGCTAACAAATGTGATTCCGGAACGAATTATCTTTGTTAGCCAAGGTATCACTGTATATTGTTTTTGGTCAGCTGGTCGCAGATGGACTCTATTTGGAGGCAACATGTGTGGGTTGCTTTTGATGTGAATTGGTATAGGTAATGTTATATATATGATTTAAATTAAAGGTTATACAATGTATGTCACTATCCAATCATTCCTGTCTGATGCTTGAAAATCCCATACTAGTTAGGTCTAAAATTTCCCTGTTGCTCTGTTAAGGGATGTAGAATCTTTTGCTTGATCTAAATAATATATCATTGGCTAAATACTGAAATTTAAAATCAGTTATCAAACTTTATTTAAAACAGAATTTCTCCTCTTTGGACTTTAAAATGTGTACCATTGAACTGCTTAACAGAAACACATAACGCCATCTTGTAAAGTAAAATGTGTTTTTATGTCTTCCTAAATTATAGATCAGAAATCCCCTCCCTAAACCACACATCAGAGATGATTATGGACACAATAAAAGGTTTAAAAAGCTCTTATTGCAGAACCCTATCTTTACAGCACCATAGCAACTGGCACCTAGTGGGACCTACATGACACAGTGCAATACCTTTTACATACCAATCTGGACAAATAGTTTGATGTGGGTACAGAGTGTAAGGGATGAAAGACCACCAGCCTCCAATCCCACACATTTATAATAAACTCTTATCGATGCACAGACAGATTAACAAAGAAATTCCTTCCCTGCCCAGCCCATACTATTTATATGTGTCAGATGAAATACTCTCAGCAATACACCATCATTTAATTTCATAGAAACTAATCATGTACCAGGGAAAACCATTTAGTAAGGATGCATTTATAAGTGTCAGCAATATGTGCAGGTGTTTACTTGGTAATTAGCACTATGCTGTTGTGTAAGCTGTTAATAGCAAATCATGCAATATTCATAACACTGGGGAACGCATTTTATGTTGAGTGAGATCTTACCTTTGTTTTTTTTACTAATTTTTGGGTGGTGAATCCAGAAATGACCCCAGTTTTTTGCTATCTCATCCAGTTTTTACGATACAGGGTACCCTCCATTTTTGTCAAAAAGCATATAAATGTGCATTAAAACTAAGACTCCTACAACAGAAATACTAGTTGACCCTGCCCGAAAACCACTGCGTTGAATTGATAACTGATATCTGTTGTTATTTTTAGTTCCCTACAGAACACTTTTTCCTACGTTATGTTGATGAGGCGAGAAGAATGCGTTCAGTAATTTCAACAAATATCCTACCCCAAGTGAAAATTAGCTCCTCCATTGATATAATAATATGTTTTCTACAAACACAGAGTTATCTCTTCTGTAGTAGGCAAAGAGAATTTTGTGGGCACTAAGCCTCCCACGGTGGGCACTACTTTATCCACTCGCACTAATAAATATCCCCTAAATATTGAACTGCAATATTTTTATTTATCCGACAAAAATACAATTATTAACTTTTTTTTTAGTCTTGAACAAAATAAGTAAATAAAATACAAACAACCCCATTGAACAATACATTTCACTCGTAACTGTAACTTGGCTAATATTCTTTCTACTGAAAAGCTTTTTACTTTTTATATATAAAAAATTCATCCCTAAATAGTCAAAGAAATGTACATTCTTGAATATATGTGTGCAATAGCAAGCATTACCGATCCTTGCAAGTGGATTTTATGGCTCAAGAGATAACCATTATATTGAGTAGTTGTAGCAAGAAACACTCAGATCAGCTGCAAGTATGTGCCATCCTAATGCATTCCATACACAGGGCTCTATTTTCAGTGCAAAAAATAAATAAATCAGGCAGCATATACAGGTGGGTTGGAAAGCTTTGAATGATTTCTTTGAAACTTTTTTCTTTTGAAACTTTAAATCATCCCCAACTTGTTCAGGAAAATCTTCACCTAGCTGTCAAACTTTGGAATAGCTTTACAGGTCATCCTGGTGTGACGGACAGCCTTCATCGTCTTCTGGTATTACTTAGCATTGCAACTAAAGTCTCACCACTGCACACATGTATCTCAATCCAGAACGGTTAATTTGAATGTTGGGAATTGATTTACATATTTATTTGCTGATAAAGGTCTGTTTGTCCCGAAATTCTCTCTGTGCATGCTTTGCATTAGGTTTGTACTTCACATGTCTCTTAGTAGGGTTCGTTCAATTTGTCTTTGCTTATCCCAAGGATCCCTAAATATTGTCTGTCTGTATCTGACCTTCAGTCTGCTTATTCAGCTCTTGTTTGCACCAACAAACTGTCCAATGACTACTACTCTCTGCATCTGTAATGACTGTTGTCGGCCATTGCCCCAGCACCACAAAGGGTCCGCTGAATCTTATGACATTGGTTACACAAGTTCTCAAGATGTGTATGGGCCTATGCCATATTATAAATATTTATTTATGTAATTATTTTAAAACTTCCATATCTGGCTTACCAGAATCATTTCATTTATTTGGTATCATCTGCACCAGGAAGATAATGATAATAAATACTGATAAATCCTGGGGACTGGTGTGTTATACACACAGCAAACTTACCATTGCACCAACATATTTTTCTAAGAGCTTTTTCATAGACAGAATGTTGAAAGTTTTTTTTCAAACCGCAGTCTACATTTCACTGATTGTTGGTGCCATCATTTTTCAAAGCATGCTGACCATCAAATTCTAATACCTATGGAGAGCTTGTAATTAGGATGATCATCTGATCCTTTGTTGCGCTGTGACAGTCCCTATTAGAAATCAGAAGACTAGGGAGCTTGTTGGGCAGGAAGAATCAATAGGCAAACGCAATATTGATTTGTAGTGTCTTCTGTACTGAAGCACCTTTAGATTTGTTCTCAACGATCAGCATTTAAGGCTTCTATAAGGATGAGCCATGTTGCGAGCAAAGTTTTTGATTCTAAAAATGGGATTGATACAATTTTTTTTGAAAAAAATTGAAAATGTACTTGAGCACAGGCATTGTTCAGTATGCTGATTTATTAATACCACTCATAAATAAGCTTTATGCTATACCTAGAAATGATTGATACAATATTGGACTTTGTAAAGTGCTGCGTAATATGTTGGTGCTATTTAAATACAAGATGATGAAAATAATAACATTACTAAAAAGCTTTGTATTGCATGTCTTAAAATCTGTAAAACTCCCGAGCTCAATGGCAACCAAAATATCAAACATCCAATCTTCATCACCAAACCTCCAATTTTTCATCTTACCGAGAACGTGACTGGAAAGTTAAAGTATCCTTTACATCACTTTGCACTATAGTAAACCAAGCCCAGTGTCATTAATTTTCCTAGACAATTCATATGTCCATGGATTGGTTTCAAGAATGAAACTTTGGAAAGCTGTGTAAACTAATTAGCTAACAGCTAATATAACAAGCAATATAAAAACATCTTTAGTATGATAATTTACAGTTAATAAGTGCATGGAGTGTGACTGCACCATATGTACATGACATTGCTGTTACTTGATGTCTGTTCAGGGAAAATATTTTTCATTTACATTTTCCTGAATTTAAAAGTGTGCGTGTAATGTATTTTACTACCACAAAATGAGAATCTCCATCTAAAGGGAATATTTCATGTTTTGAAAATATTTCTTCCTTTCTTTATTTCTCTCTTAGAAACATGTATATGCATATTTTGTATTTACATTTCAAGCAGGCAGACTACAGTGTCCAGATCCTAATAACTCAAACTCAAATTTACCCACACAGCTGATCAGAGGAGCGATTCATCTCACCTCCTCTTCCTTGTCTTGCCTGTTCCCATGGAGCTCCAATTAAAGAGAGAGACGGATTGAAAGCAAACGGCTTCATCCATTTTGTGCCATCAAAGTAACATTGTAGGTGTTACTCTCTATTAAATGTTAAAATGTACAAAAGATCTAAAAACATAAATTTTAAATGCATAAACAATACAAAAAAAATTATTTGTCTCAAAACTTTTATAAGTGCACTGGAATGCAAATCATTTGTAAAAGAAACAAAGGAGTTTTTTGTTTAAGTTCGATATTATTATTTAGACCGATGTTTCCTGACCATTTAATATGGAAGAACCTCTTGATAGAACACTGTAATATTTACTATATTACAAGACACAGTACATGATCTTGGTGGTCAATAGGAAGAATACTTCCTTCATTGTTGGCCAATTGGAAGAATGCCAATCTTACAGATTGCCAAAAAGAGTATTCATTAGTATCACGTAAACTGATCCTGATTACTCAAGGAAACCCCCAGCATCCCCTCGAGGAACCCTGGTTGAGAAACTCCCATTAAGACCATTATTAGCAAAAGCAAGCCTAGAATACTGATCCTTATTTTTATATAGAACAAGTTTGAAAGCTCAAAAATGAATACGTATTTATTGTCACCTTATCATACCAGTGGATGCTAAGCACGGTCTGCACTTTAAAATGTTGAGAGTTGACACTTTTGTTCCAGGACAGCTTACATGATATCTCTTCAACCCAGTTGTAGTTAGTAATAAAATCCAGTTTTATGGTACACTAATATATTTTAGGTGGAAAACATCCAGAAACAATTGCTCACTAGTTTATATTTAAATATGTTGGTTAGCTGGAGAAAGTTGGTTGAGATGGTTTTCAGTGAGCCCAAATAGGGTAACAAAATGTGTTCTGTATTTGCTAACAGTGGGGATTCCTACTGCCTTTATGAAAGTGGAAAAAAGAAAACATTGCTAGTAGGTAGATATTTTGTTAAAGAAGAACAAAGGCTTCCCTTTTTCCTTAAAGCAGAACTTAACCAAAAAAAACTCAGTTTTACTACACAGATACCTCGATCTCTGTGAAGGTTTCCTGGATTGGGTCCCACACCGTCCAGTTATCCATCTGCATCCTGATGCAGAGGAAGTTCCAGGCACCACCATCTTCTTTCCTCTTCTTCCCAGGTGGGATATAGGGTGACGTGGCCTGTGGTAAAATTGAAAAAAAGAGTTTCGATCTCACTGGGCATGCTTGAGATTAGCATTTTTTCCTCCTTTAAATAAAAAGTTCCTTCTGCACAGGCTCTGTGCTCCTAGTCTGTCTTTATTGCTGCGGCGATAAAAACAGAAGGGGCTTCACTTTTTTAATGAAAAAATGATTTAGATCCCCAACCAACCCCTAAACATCATGCAAATTTATTGTTCGGTTAAGCGGCTCCAAAGCCATTTAACTAACATAAAAATTTTGAAAGAGATTTTTTTTCTCATGCACCATGAAATGTGCTATTACTATTCATTCCTGGAATCTGTAAAATACAAAGAATGAGCCAGATTCCAAGGACAATGTACAATGATTAGTTACAGTCCAAGGGAAGAACAGGATGATGGCAAATACAACACTTACAAGGACACTTATAAGGAACATTTGTCATAAAGTGTTGCTATAAGCTGTTCATACTTGCACAATTTGGCAATATTGCGCCCAACAGATTAGTTTTGTAAGTCCAGTAAATATGAACATGAAATGAAATTAAATGCTATCCAGTAAAGAGCTGACTAGTAAAAAAAAAACACTTAGTTTACCTTTACGGTGAATTTTATACACATTACTTGTATATGCTTTGCGGAATTATTTTGTAACATGATACTGTGTTTTTTACCTTCCTTTTTATGCTCCTGATAAGGAAAAACAATACCTCTGTCCATGGTGAGATGATTTAGAGGGTTTATTTAGAATAAACATTAAAAGGTAATGGGCAGGATCAGAATGTCTGACTACTAGCCCAAATTCTAGACAGATGCCAAGTGGGGCCACCAAAAGATATATTGTTCTTGATACATTAGATCAGCATTAAAGAATCAACATGACATTACATCCAAATTTACTACAATTAATTGGACGCATAATTCCTACTATTATCTCAACCAACTCCACCAAGGCTGGATGATAACAATTATTAACACAAATTCCAAGATTATCTATAACAGACACTGGCAGTACCAGCGTCTCCTCAAAACACTGTAAAAGGACAACCAGTCATTTATTAGCTAAAGCATATAATCAACCCAAATCAATAGTAAAATCAATAAAATATATATAATAATTACATTTCTTTAGCACCCCAATGAATGAGACTTCGGTGAAGTCAATTAGGGTGGAAATTGCAACCTAGAGACCTCTTGGCCTGCACCTTTATGATATTAAAATCTATATGAAAAATATAAAATGACAGCGAAATTAAGTGTAGGATTTTCACGAGAGTGCCAGCCAAGTGCACAAGATACATGGCAGAAGAAATTTAGAGAAGCTTGCATTTTCAGTTAATGTTTTATGCTACACCTTCATTCCAAAATAGTGTTTTAACCTTCTGCTCACTTCAAGCATGAATTACCACAGCCTTTTGGATTATACTCCCTGCTGCCAAGCCAAATGGAAACTCTGCTTTATAGTAAGTTTTGTACATAGCATTTCCAACCGACCCATTTTGATCTTTATTTTATTCTTTGGTATATCTTCCTACAGCCAACGTTTGATCCATACTTCATCAATGTGTCAGCCACAACTGTCTCGTACAATAAAACAATAGCCCCCTCCACGCTTATAAATATGAATGAAAAGACTTTCTTCTTCAGTCGGATTTATATAGTGCGAGACCAGGGAGTCCTCTAGGAGACAGGAAATAAAAAGATCAGCTGGGGTACCATTCTGTACTGCCGCTACAATGAATAATATTAACTAGCTTTGTTGACACTGATTTTCATTATGCTCATATAACAAGCCTGAATGTTTGGAATAACAATGCTGAAAGGTTACATTTTAGCACAATATGCACAAAATATTCCCACTTTGTTTCTGCTCATTAAAATGACACTTCCTGCGTGATGGTGGGAGTAAAAAAAAGGTTCATTTTATTAAATGCTACTTATACAGTGCAAACGTTTATTATTCACCCATTTATTTGTATATAGTACAATACTTTATAGATTGCTGGTTAATAATATTTTAAATTCAATAGAGCTATTGCTCATTAAGTGCAAGTTGACTTTTTTAGGTTACTTATTATTGCTGGGATTTCAGTGCAGGAATATTGGCTGCTGGATTCTCTAGGGTTCAGGATAGGGTGAGTATGGTGCTACAGGGGTATATAAAATATTCTAAATCTGTCATACACATGCACAATAGGCCACCATAAATTTCTACTCAAACGGTCAACTATGGCCAACTCTGCCAGACAAGGTCGTGGTAGTAAATCTCTAGTATAGTAGCAGTATCCCATGGAATATATACTTATTCTTACATATTAAATCTTGGCAGAGTGAGTCATATGTCATATGACATCACTTCCAGACACCAGATTACCTGTAATTTCAGCATTGCTTAATCTATATTTTAATTTTTATTTAAATAGTTACCTGTATGATATATTACATTTTTGTTTGGACCTAGGTTCCCAAACAAGGGTGCTATGGTTGTTTCTAATATTAATTTTAATTTTTTTTGTCTTTGTGTTGTCATTTTCACTAAATTTTAAAAGAACTTTTTAAACCTTTAGTAACACACAAAAGATTAACACAATATGTATATATACTGGATTGCATTTATCACTAGAAATCTGGCCTTGGATGATGGGAGTGGTGCCAAATATTTATAAACAATTTGATTTTAACATGAAGAAAACTCCTAATGGAACCCCAACCCAGCAGGCACAACTTTTCTGTACTTTTTGGTATCTTGGACAAGCCACCCAAATGAATGGGCTGCTCTAATGCAATATATGCCTTTGCAAACAGCAACATCTGTTTATTTTCAAAAATGGATCACACACAGTGGGAACCCAGTCTGTTTACTGTCAACAATGATTTCCATCTTTAGAAAGCATATGCATTAATGTCATCTTTCCAAGATGGCCTTACAGATTTTCGCCTGTCAATTGTATGCTACGGTTTTCTGTATGTGACATCAGTTGTTGTAAAGGGCAAACCTGTGGCTAAGACCTAGAAGCATCATACAGTTGAATACAAATACTCATCTGGGAGTTCCTGGTAAAGACCAGAAATTCTTACACTCAGCCTTGGGGGAGCCAAAATAAGTCCTAGCGGACCACCTATACCATCAAGAAAACATGATTGTTTAATGTTTATTACCAATGTTAAACATTTTGAAATTAGGAACAACATTATATTTGCCCTCCTTAAATTTAAGGGGTAGTTTCTTTTTATTAGGACGTGAAAGAATTAAAACTGGATAAAAAGAATTAAAACTGGATAAAATATCAGCTATCAACATTCATTACCAACAGTTCCATAACTGTTCAGTAAAAATCTTTTTTCATTAAAACATCATTGATTCTGGGTAGAGGTCAGCCACATCAAACTCCGGAGCAATTGCACCCCTTACCTTCATAGACCCTAATATATATATTCTACATGTTTGCAGTAGTTTATCAGTGTATTTTATTTTTTTGAGAGCCATTTAGTCATACATCAGGTACAAAGCAAGGGCAAACTACTTAAAATAAAGAAATGTTCATCATGCAAGGTGTGATTTTCATAATAACTTTGCCAGTAATTAGAGGCTGACAGTTCTATGCTTAGGTATTATTTACCCTGTCATCTCAATCAGCAAATGTTGAATAATTATTGTTATTAAAACCCTACTCTGGGGAAATTAGACATATTAAAATTGAAAAATGACTTGTCTACTAAATGGAAGTTGAAAGGTTATTAAAACGTAACTTTGGTAAGCAAAGAAAAGAATTATAAGTTTTATTATAAAATGTTTGTAGGGGTTCCTTTTCTTTATGTTTAGCTAGGACAAAGGAAAACCTTTTTTTTAAACTTTCCCTTAAATATAATTGCTGTGATTCAACTACAAAAGCAGGGATAATTCAGTAAAGACAATACAGTACATCCTAGAGGGCTGTGCTGTTCCAGCATGAAGGTTTAAAGAATACTAAGCCAAAGGAAAAAGGTTGTGAAACAGAGAAAGTGGACAGAAATCATAGGCTTGGAGGGGGCTGCTCATTCTGAACTATAGCTAGACAGGAAGCCTGGAGCTTAGTACAATTTTGTCTATTTCATTATAAAAAAAATCTCCAGGGAAAAGTAATAAAAAACTCATTTTAATAAATGTATTGTCTAAATTAAATGCAGAAGAAGGGCTCTGACTAAGACAATGACAAAAGACAAAGAAAGTCGACAGTAAAGCTGGCTAGGATTTGGTCCTTTTGTAACTACAAATAGAGCTTTCACTGAGACTAGCGGCTGGTATGCAGGCTCAAAGGAGAATATCTCATGGTCTGAATCCATACACCAGTTCACCACTCTTGAAAAAACCTAATTGGTCTCAGAAGACAAGCATTTCCACTAAAACATGTGCCCAATCCCTGGGCTTAGTTGAAGAGTTAGAACAGATTGGGCTAAAAGTGAGGCTAAAGCGGTATGTACGTCTGTTAAAACCTGTAAGCTCAAGTTGCATGATGACTTTAGCCTGGATATTGTTTATTTGTAAGAAGGACTGCTGGATGAAGCTTAGTGCCTTATGAATTGTCTAGCTGCTTTTACCATTGGCTAATGCAATACCCATCTTGTTTTTTGAACCAATCAAAAAAAAAATGTATATTATTGGTTTTATCATCATCAGCCCAGGAAACTAAAGGTTTGATGGCATTGCTGTGCTGCTGCCTGAACGGGAACAAATCTATAAATGTTTTCTTCTGTACTTGCCATGATTGTTTGCTGTAGTATGTCTACTACTCAAAAAATGACAAATCAATGAGAAAGTTACCTTTCTGCATACCAACTTTTCTGCCTAGTTGAAGATGATGATCCTTCATATTTATCATTATCAGATAGAATGTTCATGATGCTTTTGCTTCCTCAATCCACAAAATCATTTTTAACTGAGGCTGACAGAGCTCAATGCCTATCATATATCCTAAGGTATAAACACATCATTTTCTGTCTTTTACAGACATAATTTATCCCAAGTCCCTAGAGAGAGACAGCTCAGGTGTCATGTACACTTTCGGTGTGAGCATGTAAGATACTCTCTAAATTCGGACTAGAATATGGTGAAATGAGCACAGATTTACTACACAATTTGGAAAACTGCCACAGGTTGCAAATATTCTAACTTTTTTAAGGTAAACTCGGGCATTTAATGCCATCTATAACATTATATATAAGTATGGCTAACCCTATTCAATATTGAAAATTATCTTTTTTTTTTAAATACTTTTTCTTTTTTTTTGGGGAGGACCTCCTCCCCTTCAGTCTTTACTGCCACGGCGGTAAAGACTGAATGAGAAACCTGCAGCCTCCTGGAGGACTTTGTCACATATCCCAGGAGGTTTGAGTCTGCTTCTTTGCCATATGTACTAATCTCATGCATGCGCAGGAGGCGTCACCCTATCTCTTGTGCAGGGTGAGATCATTAGACATAGGAAGAACCTGGAAGAAGACGAAAGAAGATGGCGGTGCCCATTGTCCAGTCTATGCCAGGAAGAAATCAGGGATGGGGAAGATCCTTGTGGAGTCAGATTGCAGAGGGATGGAGACCTCTTAGATTGTAAGCTTTTGGGCAAGGTCCCCACCTCCTTCTGTGTCATTGTTGTCATTTGCACCCCCTATTTAATAAACAGCACTGTGTAATATGTTGCTGCTTTATAAATATAAATACATACATTATAAATACAGTTTAATAATAATAAAAGCTACAAAATTGAATGCATAAATACAAATAAAAACAAAAAGTAAATTTGGTAATTATTTGTTCACTGCAGCTAATGAACATTTTCAGGTTGAGCTCAACAAGCAAGGTTTTGTTGGTGTGGCCCCAGAAGATGCACATAAGAGTACCCCTTTAAATCAGACAATATAATGGTAATAAAGTAAATATATAATAATGGAGACTCGTAGCTGCCGATCCCGGAGTTCTGTCAGCAGCTCTGCATTGGCAGCAACCACCAAAGCACTAAAACAGAAGATAACAAGTCCCTGCAGAAAAAAAGCTGCCTGACATAGGGAGAATTATTTGCTAGGTGGTGCTGGTTTATTGTTTTAAGTCTGTCTCCCTCCTTTGTAACTAGCAAGTGTAACAGCATGACCGCCAGCTCCTCCAGTTTGGAATTCTCTTTGGCACCATGGAAAAGACATTCATGGGCGGACGAGTTTCACTAAATTGATCATTTATTTGGCTTTCGGGATGAACTTCTTTATACATTTACCTTACTTGATCTGCTTCACCCTGTCACCCCAACAAAATAGCTGCCTCTCATTACACGGAGTTAAGTCTGACTGACAGTTTTCCCAGCAGAAAAGGAAAAAAAAACAAGTTCAGCACATACCATTGTACTATTGTGTAACTTATTACCAAAAAAAAGTGCTGAGGCCAAGTATTCTTTTATCTATACTATTCATATTTTAGATTTCTGTTTAAAAAAGGTGAAATAGTTATTGTATTCCTTTGCTGTCCTCCTACTAATGGCCATGACTGGTAAGACTTGGTTACCATGGATACCGCCAGCTCAATATAACTTTCTAACCTGGGGATATTCTGTAGCTGAAGAACTGCTTACATATTTTCTTTTCTTTGTAATATTCCTGTGTCTTAAGAGTATTCAAGCTGATATACGTTCTTAGAAATTTGCAACAAATTAAAAAAAAACAATTATGATTTTGTTATGTTTGACAACCACTTTCAAGGGGGCTTATTTCAGAATACAATTCTTTATTTATTGATAGAAACAATAAAATTAATAATTATTATATGTTTCAGATATTTTAATAGATTTGATACACAGGGGTCAATATCCTTTGCAATCAATCTAAATTATTATTTCACTAGTTTTCTCATTCAGAGACGCTGAAATCTGATTTCTGAATAATCACCATGGTTAACATTGGAAATGACATTGCTTATCATGATTAAAAAGAGAATTCCTTAAACAGGAAGCTATAGATGAATATTGTATTGGCATATTAGTGGAAGAATATTCATTATACATTCATACAACTCGGAATGTTGCTAACCAACAGAGTTTTATTTTGTGCATGTCTCATGATTTGCTCTTCTCAAAAACATATTTCTGTAATAAAGCTGCAGGCTAATAGCTAAATGTGCAGTTTAAATACATATAAAGGATCTGTTTTTCCTGCTGCTGTATCACTATTTCGCTATCCTTATTTAGGGCAAACAGGAGGAACTGCACAAAAATATCTTTAAATCAGATAAAGCAGTTTTCATTGATTTCCATATTGACATCATTTGGTAATTGGTCTACAAAGAATTCGTATTGATTTCCACCTAAAATGTCATTATGCAGCCCACATGAAACTGCACAAATCTTGCCAGATAGAATACTTGACTGTCATGTATTTAACTGTTTACTTTGTTGTTGTTTTTTTTTGTTTAGCTTTCAATACTCATTTGGCCTGATTTACTAGAAGAAAGAAAGAGTACAAATGTGTGCATGTGCAACCAAACATTTGCAGACATTCACACCTGAGCAAAAAAAAAACTCATGGCACCCCAACATGGCTCCAGGCTGTGCAATTTCTTTTGGCAATATTCTTTACAAAACAAGACTTAGGCTATGTACACACGTCAGATGATTCTTTGCTGAGTCGAGCCTCAGGGCTTGTCTTGGACAAGAATCTGACGTGTACAGCAGCCATCCGACGTCATTTATGAATCTGTCCTGGTCCATGAATGACTGAAAACAAAGGACCCCAATACTAGTGAAGGGAGGATAGTGCAGCGGGGTGCCATTAGCTCGATCTCCCCCTCCCTTCCCTATGGAACAGAACGGTGCTATGTACAGCGATTGTTCATTCATCTTTCAGTCTTTTGTCGTTGGAAATGATCGAGTCTGGTAGGTATATGTAATTATGATCGTTTCCAACGACAAAAATCTAGCATGTGTACAAAGCCTTAGTGACTACACTGAGACAGTCCTTACTGCAGACCCCCAGTAGGGTGTCAAAAGGCCCACCAGGGTCCCCCTACTCCCTTTCAGATAATGCCACCTGACGCTGGTCCAGCCCTGTTTGTACCTTAAGCAACCGAGCTGTATCACCGAAGGCCTAACACGTTTTTATGCATCCATGATGTAGGAAAAAAAATAGACTAAGGATTCATTGATCTAGTACTAAATTAAATTGAAAATGATTAAAAAAAAGAAAACTAACCAACAGACCAATCAATTTCTTAGGACGGTGGGTCTAATTTATGGATACTCTCCATGAACAGATAGACTGGAGAAAATAGACTATCATAGGAGAATCAGAAAGAGTCATACAGCAAACCTGAAACAGATTTCTGCAAACCTGAAACAGATTTCTGCAAACTCATGATGAGATCCATTCCAGGTTTGCTGGATCATAAAAGTTTTCCCATGATAGTTTATCTTCTCCAGTCTTAAAGGCCCAATTAATTACCAGGGACTTGAGAATCCCAGCTGATATTCCCTGCCACCCTCTGCTTGAAAATACTGTAAAATTCTATGACATTCTACTCAAACTCCAACAAATTAGTAGCAGAATCCAAAGAAAACCCTTAGCAGGTCACTTACTCAATAGAACATATAGATGGTGACAAAATTCCACAAACCACTTCAATCCAAGACAAAGTGAATTGAATCTCTCATATTTAATTGCTAAAAGCAGGCTTTAATTGTTTAGTTAGCAGCTTCTGCAATGTAAAAATGTCACATCTGGCAGAGCTAGAAAAAATAACAAAAGGATTTTATATTGAACAAATAAGTTTGAATACATACGAAAACATTGTGTAAGCTTTTGCAAGATAGGAAACTGCCAGTAAATCTATAAGTTATGTTGCTTTTGCAGTAAAGCCCCATAAAATCCTAATCTTTAATCAGTTTAGCTAAAAAAATTGCTAATTAATGTTTTCGGTAGATCTTGTAAGATAAAAAAACGAGCTTCTTACAAGCCCTTATGTATAATGCATGGTGTTTATCACCTATCACTCAGAGCAAACATGACATTAATCCCTTTGATAAAATAATTATTCTGAATGGAATGTCAAAATTATTAATCTTCGAAATGTATCCCTTTGCAGCCATAAAGTGTACCGCGATAAATATTTCACCATATAACCTGCTACAAATGCAGTATTTATGTCTGCTTTCTCATCAGAGAAGTGATCATTTTCTATACGTTGTCGTGCTATTAAATCAAAAAGGTTTGTTGGAGAAATGCAATTCTCCAGTTTAAGGCCTGACAAAGAAAAATGAACCACGCATTTTGGAATATTATGAAACGCAACTGAAACGAGTCAGTATGATTTACAGTTCAGCTGCATGGAGGTGCGATTTGGGATTTGTCTGTTGAGATCCTGCCCATTTCCATCATCACAGCCGGGCAATCAATACACGGTGCATCAGTGCCAGCATCCAAATTTTAATTAGTATGCAGGACATGTACTGCAGTATTTCAAAAGCAACTTGGAAGTAAGGTTGACTGATCAGATAGGCGATGAGGGAATTCTAAATGTCAGCTGCGCTCATGTCTGTTTTTCTTGCGTTCGATTTCCTGCAGTGTCATAAAGGACATATTACTTAGTCTCATTGATGAACATGGTGTCCTGTGGAGATGGCAAATTACTGCTTAAGTTATCAAAGGTACACATGGAAGTTAAAACAAGTTCATAAATGTAAAGATATTATGAGACTGTTAAAGGTGACAGTTGATAAATACAAGTATAATATATATATATATATATATATATATATATATATACAGTATATACAGCACTGTTCTCAAAGCATAAAGCAAACATTTCCTGAAAGTTGCTAATTTTCTGGCCAGTGACCGAGTTTGGTGAGTTCCACTTGGCTGATCAGCAGGTCATTATCGCAGAAAGGGTCAGGTGATATCCCTTTTGCATATAAGCATCTTACCTACCTGATGGCTTTAGGTTTCTGGCCACAAAGCTGAGCTGGGCATGTGCAGTATCAGCTATCTTTGCCAGGTAAACACGGCAATCCCGGCTTCCCTAGTGTATGTCATGCCAGCACAGCCAACCAAAATGGGTGAAGAGCATCTCCAGCAAGGAGAAGAGAAGGAAGATGATGGCACCCTGTGATGGAATGCCGATAGTTGAGTTGCACCACTTTGGTTTCTCTCACTAATCCAGTCACTGACCCAGGACAAGTATGCGTTTCCATAGTCAGACACCCTGTTTGCATGCCTATTACAGGTTATACAGCTGTAATCACAACAGCTTGAAAACTAACATTTAAAGAGTAGGTATGGAACTCCTGGTGCTCTCTCAGGAAAGGTTTGCTATAAGCACTTGTGATAACATGCTATAAATGGAGAATGATATTAAAGATACTCTCATGAATATATTTCTGAGAATCAATAAATGTCTGAATAAACAGGAAACACAATTTAATCAAATCAGTATTTGGTTTGCCCATCCCTAAAAAACAGCAGATACTTGCATCCACTTTTTAAAGACATGCAAATGAGAGAAACTAGCTCATTCTCCATAAACTCCCTGAAAGCGGGGTGCTCGATCTATGTGCTCTGCCACAAATAAATAGCAATGTCAGCACATCTATGTAATTAGAAGACCATTCTCTTTTTTACTCAGTAAAACATTATATAGACACTACACAACCCCTACTAGATTGTAAGCTCTTCGGGGCAGGGTCCTCTCCTCCTGTATCACTGTCTGTATTAGTCTGTCATTTGCAATGCCTATTTAATGTACAGCGCTGCATAATATGTTGGCGCTATATAAATCCTGTTTATTAATAATAATAATAATAATAAAGAAAATAAAGAAAGTAATCCTAAATTATTAATGGCATGGATGTGCTTATCATCACTGCTATATAATTTATAAAAACGCTCTCTTGGGAGATTGTTCCATACTTGCCAATGTTTTGTTGCAGACTTGCTTCTATGTGTTTGCAGTCATTGTCATATTGCAGAATAAAGTTGGGACATATAAGATACTATTATGGTGTCATCAGATGTTGGATAAAGCTGCTTACTAATGGTCTATTTCTGTTGCTGTATTTAAAGCAGAACTAAACTCATGATACTTACCTATCCCCATTTCGTCACAGGGTGCCACAATCTTCCTTCTTCTTTTCTGACTGGTGATGATCTTTGGCCATGCTGGAAAGATTGCCGGGTTTCCCTTAGCTCAGCAAAATTTGAAAGTTGGTAGCGCTGAGGCTGGTAAGAACAGGTTTTTGGAGAGGGGACCTTGCCATGGATCACATAAATTATGCATCCATGAACAACATCACCGTACACTTGTAAGATTTTCGCCCAAAATGAGCACAACCGTTCATATTGGGCAAAAATCCACTGACGTGTGTACCTAAACATGAGATCCAGCACATCGGGCACATCGGCTAGCCCTCTGGCCTTTGCAGTGCTATGTCCCAGGCTCGAATCTCGGCAAGGGCACTATCTGCATAGAGTTTGCAGTTTCTACTTGTTCTTGTGTAGGTTTCCTCTGGGTACTCTGGTTTCCTCCCACATTCCAAAAACATGCAGTTAGGTTTTTTGGCTTCCCCACAAAATTGACCTTAGATTGTATTAATGACATATGACTATTATTATTACACAGTATTTATATAGCGCCATCATATTACGCAGCGCTGTACAAAGTCGATAGTCATGCTACTAACTGTCCCTCAAAGATGCTCACAATCTAATGTCTATACCATAGTCATATGTCATTAATGTAGTCTCAGGACAACTTTGAGGGGAAGCCAATTAACCTTACTGCATGTTTTTGGGATGTGGGAGGAAACCGGAGTACCCGAAGGAAACCCACGCAGACACAGGGAGAACCTGCAAACTCCATGCAGATAGTGTCCTGGCCAAGATTCGAACCTGGGACCTAGCGCTGAGAGTGCTACCTCTGAGTGCTACCTCTAAGCCACCGTGCTGCCACTATGGTAGGGACATTAGATTGTGAGCCCTTTTGAGGGACAGCTAGTGACATGTTGCATATAATGTTGGCTTCATATAAATACTGTGTAATAATAATAATAATTCAGGAGCATGTTGGAGAGAACAAATGATTGAACAGGTTAGAAAACTCACACAATCGCTATTGTTACTCTGTTAAAATGCTGGGCAGTCTCTAACCCCAGGTGCTCCCACATAATAGAGAGGGTAATCTCAGCTCCCCAACACCAGTTGGCACAGGATATCTTGGTGACATGTATGACAAAAGAAGGAAAGGCAGGGAATCACAGAATAGGGGAGTATCAGTAGACCCAGGGATTCCTTTACCCAGACACTATGACAGTGTCTCCTAAAAATGAACCAAAACTCTTGTCTTAAAATATGGCCACAACATCAGCCTCTCTGAAATACAACATTTTACCTTCGAACCTGGTTGTCAAGTCACAGACTCCCTTATGTACCTAGGGGCCTCTGTAAACCTCTTTATGCAGCCAATGACTTATTTTGTAGTTGCAGCCCCCCACCCCCACTGGATGCCCCCTTATTTAGTCACAGACCACCACACCCCTAGGAAATCCATAAAAAAGCATGAGAACCCCAACTATACCTTTCTCTGTACAGCAACAGATTCTTTAATGAAACCTCTCCCCACCATAGTAGATTCACAAATAATCAGCCAACAGAGCAGAGCCATCATATACAACAACTATATCTCTATCCTTTTCACCATATTCAGCCACCAGATTTCCATTAGAATAGACCCCCAAAATTTAGCTGTAAGATATCTGTTGCACACTTCTTACTTAAGGAAGGGCTGCTGGTTGATAGGAAAAGCTCAGTATATGAGTGTGTGTGAGAATAATGCTCTTCGGAGGAATAAGTGGTTGAGCCACCAGTACAGGTACAAACTTAACAGCAGTGTGCCATTATGGTCACCCCCCATCTCCGGAGTACAGTTCACCGAAGACACAGGGGCTAAGTGGTTGGGGAACACACCAGGCCAAGATGGTCATCAGTTTTAATGGTTCCAAATACTTCGACCAGCGATCAAAAATTACTGGTATCCACACAAGTCCATGGATATAGCCTGAAAGTCTTTTTCTTATTTGTTTCAACAATGTAAAAAAATGTTAAATCAGAGCAATTACACTATATTTGATGCTTTATCAGGCCCGCTGACAATATTTTATTCAATTCTTATCTGTCCACCTTCAAACATTTCAGCAATGCATTGCAACAATTGTATACCACACATTTGAATGATAGAGGTTAAAAGCTGCCGATTCAGGTAGTTAATGGAAATAAGCATTCTACAAAATCCCCTGAAGGACTGGGATGAATGCAATCAATCTTGTCATTATAAATATAACAATACAATAAATCTATGACTCAGGCGGTATATATCATACACTCTAGAGTCGTGTGTCTGGAGATTATGGAAAAATAATGACATTCGAAATGAAGAAATATTTAAAATGTTTGTTTAAGCATATTCTTGTGATAATAACAATCCTGTGATGTGCAGTATACGCATTAGTTCATATCTAACGCTGCAAACACAGTATTACAACTGTGAACTGCCTTGATCAGGTCTTTTAGCTGCATGGCAATTTCCCTGATTTACTCATAGTATGTGCATATGTCATATGTGAATAAGAAAATTGCATTTTTATCGAAGTGGGGTTTGCCATGGCATATATGATTCAGTGGTCAAATGTATCCTAGCTAAGTCACAGCATGCCTGAAACAAATGCATGGATGTTTCCAATTTTTATAGTGCCTACCTAACCACTTTTAGCAATAATAAATGTGTAGTCTACATTGGGCCTGGTTTATTAAAGCTCTCCAAGACTTGAGTAGGCTATCGTGGGAGAACCTGAGTGATCCATCATATAATCATATTCATCAATAAGGTCCAATGTTGCGATTAAAGTGCATCAAATGTGCAGAGCTATCATTGAGATAGACTATAAAAACCTTAATTTCTAGAGAATTAGAATTAGAAGAGAATAGTATTACACCTGTGTATATCTTTGTGCAGATTTCAAGTATTACCTGTGCATGAGTACAAATGCGGGTGCTTGAAATACAGAGTCTGATAATAAATGCTTGTAGTCATGTAGACCTTTTTTTCTATAATAGATATGACACTTCCTTACATTTTATCTGTATTTTTGCATGTTTTTTTCTAAACATTTTAGCATGGTAATAAACAGCAAAAATCTGTGAAGGCTTTGTACTGGAAAGCCACAAAATTAAACAAGAGCTCTGCTTATCTGAACCAGTAAATCCCAATACCTACCTGGCCCCTCTTGGGTTCCCCAAATCTCTTGCTTTTGCACCTTTTTTAGTCTGGGGAAGATTTCTTTTGGCTGATAATTGTTAAGGGACAAAATGTTCCACCAAGTGCCAAGAGGATCCTGCTAGAAGCAGAGATGATTGCATGGGACGGAAGAAATAAGGAACATGTTTGTTTTGTACATGTGGATTGCAACAATTGTTCTAACTGTATTTTTCCATAAGAATTCTGTTTTAATACATGTTGGATGTAAACATAACTTCCTCCCTCCCATAGGGTCCTGCACAATACACAAACCACTAAAACTTCTCCATCTTTATCCTATTTTATATGAAGGTCACATTCAGGTTCTGTCTTATAATCTATTTCCTAATTACTTGTTCCATTTATTCTTTGTTTAGCTTACCCAAGAAACATTGCCCACTGATTGGATTCTACATCTTTACTTACTGAACCATGTGTATAAATCTCAGCCCTTTTTCCTATAAAACCCCTATTCATGGTGTAATTTAATGACAACCAATAAAGTGTAATGGTTGTTTTACTTTGCATAGCACAGACTTATTGTAAAGCCTACTGAAACTTAACAAAATGCACAAAGGTGGTGCTGCAGTTTTTTCTTTGCTTTCAGTACATTCTTTATTATACACTAAACTACCCTAAAACCAGATTTACCAAAATGGAAAGTGCCCAAAAGTACCAACATTGTCAATTGTATGCTTTATACTAGTGTACATTGTGGCATGCAATTTTAGATCTGATCAAGAGCTATAGAAATAAAACTGAGCATAAACATTTATTATTTTAACAGGAAATAATTAGAACCTCTGGTGAATCCTCATTGGTATCCTGAGGTCCCTTGGGTAACTTTTCACGCCTCTACTATACAATGGACTTATTGAAATCATTGTCCTGTACAGTAGACAAAGATTCCGAAAAATGAATAACTCTGATTGGAGCTGATCCCCATTCAGATTGGAGCTATTCCAACTTCAGATCTGAACGCAATCCAAGTTCTGATCCAACACTATAACAGGTATGGTAGGCCACCGGATAATGACAGCTGTCATACTGTCAGCTGATGTAGCCACCAGACAATGACAGCTGTTATTGTCATTGATAGGTATAGTAGGGCTCATTCAATGATGGCAACTGCCTCCTGATGACAGCTGTTGTCAGCCAATCCTGTTGCTGGATGATGACTGTTGTCATCATCTGATGCCCAGATTGGCTGAGCTCTAGCACAACTGTCATTGATAGGTATAGTATGTTTCAGAAAAAAATAGCAATTATAAGTTTCCAAATCAAGTCAGATTTCTTGGCTGTTCTGAGCACTTCAAAAGACTTTTCCTTCACTTTCATGTAAATGAAGGGTAATCTCTCTTAACTGGGCCCCAAATAGCAATAAAAACACAACATAGTTCCATGTCTCTACCTTCTTTCAAAACTGAAAACAAAAGTTTTGGCCACATATACACTTTAATAGCAATGTGGTAATATGTGAATTTTCACCTGTGTACAAACAAATGACTTAATGACGTGAAAAAGCTGCATGTCAGTCGCTTAAAATGCTTCCATCAAAGGAGTCCATTACTTGCTAAAAAGCACACATTTAAAATCATGTTTAAAGTGCACTTCAACAGCATGTTTTTCAAAGAACAAAACAGTGAATGGATGTATTTGTTCCTCTCTGCTATGAACATAATTGCCCCTTAAATAATGCTTAGTGCCTTTTTGTTGTCTGTCTGCTCTGTGTGTTTGAATTACATTAGGCAAATTTATCAAATTAACTTAGGCTGAACATGAACATAAACATAAATTTTGCTCATTATTTATCAGTACAAATTACTCAGTTGCGTGGTACAAATAATTTGCAGCTCAATAAAGAAACATAAATACTGTGGGAAAAAATTACAAACTGCATGAAGGTCTATTCTTTCCTTGTGACCTTTAATGTGTTGCCTAGATCCCAATTAGGTTTTCCTTGCAAACTTCTATCTTAGAATCATGTCAATTATGAAGTGCTGAAATATATTTGCTAAAAATATTATTCTTTAAAGAGAGTATGTCTGGTCACTCAATAAAGCTGCCAATCCCAGCAGGAGCAGGTAGTATTACTCACCTTACTGGCTTGTGTCTCCTACCTATTCTTGGCTCACGTTCTGCAGCTTCCATAATTGTCCTTGGCATTTACCATTTTTTGGAGTGTCAGGTGCCTGTGTGCCACACCACACTCTGTGGTTCATTCCTCAGACTTCTACTTTACTGCTGCATCCTGTAGTGATGTAGGGGTTGTAGGAAGGAATCACGGTATGCGGCAGGGAACAGGGGAATCCAACACTCCTTGAAGTGTAAATACCAATTACATTTATGGAGGTTGTATCTCAAATCAAGCAGTCTTATGGCCAATCCTGGGACATCATAGGTCTTCTTCTTTCCAGCAGTGGCCGTCCTCATTCTTGCATTAGGCAGTGGTTACACGTGAGCACTGTCCTGTTCACCAGTACTATAAGCGTGGTCGGCATGGACCTACCTGTGTGTCATTTTTTTTGGCCAAGGTCATGGAAAATGGGTTGGCAATTGGACCTGAACAAACAGTTGAGTCTACAGCTCAAGAGATGGCACTGATGAGGAGTGGAGTATTATAAACAAAGCTGTTTTTTTTATTTTACCATGGGATATGCATTAAACTAGATGTTTATCCTATAGATGACAAAGAAAGAGGTTTATTTTAAAGCCAGACAGCATACCTACCATTGCTCCTCTGCTGCTCTTATCACTGTTTTACTCATTCACTCTTAAAATTGAAGAGGCTAGTGTAGACTCAAGGGCCCTGATTTATTAAAGCTCTTCAATGCTAGAAAGAATAAACTTTCATCAGTGAAGCTGGGTGATTCAGCAAACCTGAAAAGGATTGCTTAAAACGCATTAGGTGTTATTTGTTAGCAAATGTTTTCAATTATGGATCAGATCCATTCTAGGTTTGCTGGTTCACCCAGCTTCACTGACAAAAGTGTATTCTCTCCAGCCTTGGAGAACTTTATTAAATCAGACTCAAAGGCCCCGATTTATCAATAAAACGCGCATACACTTGCTGCGCGAGTATACGTGCCGCTTGACAAGGCGTAATACCGCGTATTGCCCCTATGTACACTAGCGCTAGTGCAGTAGCCTGTCGGTTTCCTGCATTGATAAACGAGCAGTGGGGTTGAGAATTCGCCAATTAAGACGATGAATTTTCAGCTGCGCGATTCAGGAGGATCTGTTAAGCTCTGTCAATGGTGTTGTCATTGCAATTAATTAGCGCACATCTGCTCCCTGTTCTGTGCGCATCTAAAGACCATTACAGGTCAGTTGGAATCTTTGTTGCTTGATCTTTTTTTGGGTAAGTGCTACTTTTTTATGTTACATTTTTTAGGTTTTATTATACTAATTCACAAAATTGCTTCATTTATAGTTTGATTTGTTGCAGTTGTTGTTGCAGTAGTTTTTTGTTTGGTTGCAACACTACAAACTAATCTATATCAGGCTGTACATATAATAATTAGCACTTTATAATATGTCATCACACAATAGTATGAATGTAAAAAAAATGTGACCAAGCATTTTGGATCTGATTCAAATTTCATTCTAGTTTGTCTCTAGAGAAATCAAATATTTGAACAAAAGATTGTTGCCAAAGGGGGTTAATTAAGTAAGTTTGCTTGGATGGTATGCATTGATGTGACTTTTTGTAATCTTCATTATTGCTAGCTTCTTCTGTTGCTGCAATGTTTTTGTGCCTGGTTTCTAATTATGCTTTCTGTTGATTAGCAATTCTTCAGCAATGTTTTGTCATTTTATCCACAAATAACTAGGACAAATGTATGCATGGTTTCCACTACAAACTGCTATTTGAGCCCCCTCGTTGTCTTTCTCAAGGTCATATTGTCATTTGAATGTATTATGTACATATTCCTTTTATGAATAAATTGTCATGGTTTTATTTCTTGTATTTGTTTTTTTCATAGTCTGACATTTTCTGAATAAGCTAAATTCCTGCCAATATTTTCCAGAACTCCTCTGTCCATTTGTAGTTGTGTTATAGGTTTGTTATCATTGTGCCTACTGTATACAAGCACACTTCCCGGGCAAATTGGTTGTCAATTAGTTGTCCAGCTGTGTTGCATACTTATTCTAACACACCTAATGGTGATGTCAAACTCACAAGCAGGGTCAAGCACTCTTAGAAATGAACAGATGTTCTGTTGTTGCTCAAATTAATTTTGTTGCTTAAATAGTGGAGTGTATGTATTATTCAAGTGTTTACATAAAACAAATAGTACTAGTATATCAAACTTCCAGGGACAAATACACTTTGTGGCAAACATATTTTCTTGCTTTTACATCCTTTCAGGGTGTTTATGCGGGTTTGAATGGCATTTTAGACCTTGGCCCACTACATATTTACTTACTCACCTCAGCTTGGTAGTGGAAGCACATAAAGGTGGATTCCTCCTTTAACCAGAAGCAATATCATCCATGAATGTTTCTTTGAGTCAAGCCCATGACATCAGAATTTATAGGAAGAAATAGGCAATCTTTTCAGTTTGAAGCATGTTAAGCTATATGCCAAAAAACGAAATATTGCCTTTTTCTTACTATAATTTCTCGTTCTATATATATGTACACTCATAAATGCATACATACAGTGCACATGAAGCAAACAAACAATATACACCTAAAAAGAAAAACTTACTCTAATGAGAATCCTTCTCTGCAAAAGTGGCCGGTGCTTTTTTTAACCGATTGAACACAGGTCACACACACATAGCGGGTCTGCATTGGCTCAAACAGCTACGTTTTAGGAAGCCAATTGTGCTGTTTTTAGCCTTTCAACAATTCATAGAAAGGAACGACATAAAAGCAATCACAATTGTCAGTTGGATCACCCAAGGTTTAAAGATCCTGGGAGATTGTAAAGGAGATCACATAAAAACAAAACAAAAATTACAAACAACTTTAACATTTTTCAAACAACTTTATTTAAAAAAACATTTTCAAAAAGATCACATTAAACATGAACATTAAATATGTTTTAAATATTTGAACACATCAAACATTTTTATTTAGGGCTAAGTGGAAGATGTGTCCCATTTGAAAGAATGATTTTTTAGTGAAAGATTGACTTTTAATGCTAGCTCCCCAGTGTCAAGGATGCGCTGTCTGAAGCGTATGATCATTTCAGTTTATAACTGCCGAGAAAATATGTCAGCGTATTATCGATGGCTGAAATTTGGTTAATAAAAAGGTTTGAGGGCTCCAATTCCAAACCGCATATATGCGTGCGAGCGAGCTTCCGATTTGGCTTGATGAATCAGGCTCATAGTCACCACTAGTGATGTCATATGGGAGAAAGTGGAGTCAAATGGTCCACCATACCCAGACATACTTGGTATTTTTATTCTCCACATTGACTTGAGTATTGGAGGGGTTAGTATTAGCTATTGCTGACAGCAGCAATAATACAGTATAAACTTTGGCAAAGCACAAAATAATTTGAGTCAGTTTTTTATTTATCTTTTTTATTCATCTCCTAAGCATATTCATAGTATGTCAAATCATTCTTTACTTAGAAGAAGAAGAAGGCAGGTAGAATACTTGGGGAAGAGTTACTTCTCAAGCCACAAAACTACATAATTTCTGTCCACCTTCCACAACTGTTTGTGATTATGACCATTATGTTTATATTTTTTAATATTATTATTATTATATTATTATGTTTGTGATTTATGGCTTTAAATGATCCGTGTTTTGGGGAAAGAACTCTGACTTACCAGCTTAATGAACAAAATATCCATATTAGTGGTATTGCTAGGCACCTCCCTGAGTTTCCCAGACCAGTGATTAGCTCCATGCTTTTCTATTGTCCTCCTTACCCTTTCAAAATTTAGGATGTTGTAAGTCTCTTGTTTAAGGGACAACTGTCTAAAGGGGTTTCGTTCTCTGGAAAGATTTTTTCTCACTTAATGTCATGTTTCCATACAGAAAGTAATATCCTACCCTGCCAAGAAGAGATTGGGGTTTCAACAGTTTGCCATTGTATCCAATAGTAAAAACCTTTTGGTTTGAGATATACTTTAAATTGATTATCTTAAGCCACACTACATTACCAATAATAGGTATGGTATGAGTTATCTAAGGGAAAATGTTATGGTGCTCTGCATTGTATTTTCTGTTGAAAATTTTACCTATGCTCCTTCCTCCTCTAGGGAGCTATTTTTGTTGCTGGCGATAGGATTGGTGGAATTTTATAATGGCACCTAGTTCCATGCCTGCAATCAATCCAAACCATTATTTTTCATTTTTTTAGAACAATTATAAAAAGAGAACAAACATGAGTATAATGTCTATAATTTGATTGAAATGGTGCCAGTAAATAAACATTATTGCCTGCATGGGCTTTGTAATCACTTTTACCTAGGACAGTATGTATATTCCAGAAATACAACTGTCAGTAGCTGTAGATATCATTTTCACCATGTTTGATGTTACCATTCTGCGTAACACAGATTACAGCTACATTTTACAGCGTAAACGTGCCAAAAATATGTAAGAGCATATGTCCTAAAATACAGTTTCATCATATCTCTATTAATAATATATAGGCATATTCATTTTCAGTAACTATTCAGCTTGGAAACACAAGAAGCCCAGACATTCCTAGAATATATTTAGTTCCTAATTTCCCATTTTGATTATCTGTCTGACATATTGGTGAGAGATTCAGTTCAGGTTTGATTGAATTTCTGAAGTTGGCAGGAATTGTGCAGCTTTTCAGATTTTTGTAGGTAGACATCCATATCCTATAACATCATTCACCCGAATCACAAAACCGAAGGGACAAATTAAAACATATCAGCCTGAATGAAAATGTATTTATGATAATGCATTTGAAGGTATGAAAAGTTATTAAGAGGGACATGTATCATAGTAAGAGGATATTGGTATCATATCATTGTATCATAAGCCATTCTAGCACGTGCTACAGGAAATATGAAATACTTTTTTTCATGTGGATACATAGTGACACCAAGTGGAATCCGTCTGTAACATATACTATATAAACAAATATATATATATATAT
>NC_092867.1:28802171-28823188 GCF_032062135.1 Pyxicephalus adspersus
AACCTTTAATGAATCTGAAATTTAACAGCACGGGGGGGACATGAAGGAATAGGGTGGGGGGGGCTTTCGAAGTAATAGTTTCTTCGACAGGGTTTTACCCCTAAAGCAGATCATGTAGTTTACTTCAGTTTGTACATCTTTCAGGGTTCCCAAATTTGATCAAACATATCTAATTTATCATTAGGAGTGCAAGTGAGTTTGTCATTAACCATTACCCAGTTTAACTTTATTACTGGATCCATCAGTATGTCCGCCCTTTTCCATACTTTCGCTAAAGAAACCCGTGCTGCCATTAAAATAAGCCTGATCAGTTTTTAGAATCAAATAAATAAAGCTCCTTCCAGTGATTTAGTTCTTTCTATTATTACTACATCTGATATTAGCTTAAAAACTGCTGACCAGAAATTTTGGGCTTTCCGGACTTCCATTTGTGTTCCATCGTTCCCATTCTTCACATCCCGAGTTCCCCAACGTGAACCTGCACTGATCTGTGAAAGGAACAGGGCACCAAAGGCAAGCCTGCCATTTTTAGTGTTCTTTGGAAGATGCAAATAGTGCTGAGCTATAAGCACGGGTCCCACTACAGGAGATTATGCCCATTTGCCTAACTCATGGAGTATGGACCTGCTATGGTCTGCTATGTGTCTTGTTTCATACATCATTATTGCTGCCACTACTAGTTGAGCATGCTGGCCAGCTTTACTCCAGACACAAATGGTTCAGGTATGTTTCACAATTGGACGTATGACCAAATGCCTAGACACTTAATCATATGGAGTCTGGTAAGGAAAGGCTCAGCCACTCCAGCTCAGTTCCTCCAACCATGACCACATGAACAAATAGTAAATCATTTTGGAATAACAATGTGTGTGACGACTCTTATTGGAGTCATTATGTGTACTGATGATTAAATCAGTAGAGTTGCCAATATGCTTAGAGTAGCCTAGTTTTGTTGCCTTACATATCTGACTAATCTGCAGGAAATGACTCAATTGGGCATTCAAGGAAATTGTGATTCATCAATAGTACAATGTTCTGCAGACCTAACAACCTGCTTGCGTATATTGAGACCAAATGAAAATCTGACTGCAAGGAAATATACTCATTAAAATGAGTTTGGGGTCAGTAAGATCTTCTGGTTTAGATTTTGTATTCAAACCTCGTAATACAACTTAAACTTGAATGGCTATAAACACAAGTAAAGTTAATATAAGGGCTGGATTTCTAGTGAGTTATATTTTAGCCCACTATGTTCTAAGAGTTATTCATCCTCACAGTGCAGTCCTGCTTAGACCTGATCTTTGCTGTAGTTTTAAACATTAAGTAGTCCCCGTAATGGTCTGCATTATTAAATTAAATACTCCTCATCCCCAACTAGTGACAGGGCAGTGAAAAAAGCAGCAGACTATCATCATGCTCCTTCCACTGCTGGACACCCAGCTGACCTCTTGTGCTGCTTCTTTCTACTCTTTCTCTCCCTTTAGTCAATTGAAGTCATGATGACAGAGATACAATATTGTATTTTACAATATCTGTGTTTAGTTAAGCTTTAAAGACTGATATCATACAGGAATATCCTTTAGTTATGTCATAGGAATTCGGAAGCATCATTCATTGTGACTTTTGCAGGGGACATACTATTTTATGGCAAATTTATAATGGGGCATAGGGCTGCATTATTTTTTTAGAGAAATCATGTAATTTTTAAAGAAAATACCATGGTCGTTATAAAAATAATGGTCCAATGAAAAGATTGCCAGGCAGGTCAGCCTGATCACCACTGCTGAAAGAGAGATTACCATATATACAAAATGCCTGACTGGCGCTTTATATTTTGTGTCCCATTTAGGAGATTTTACTTGTCCCAGAGATACAATTGGAAGTGAGAGGTTCCTAACAAAAGTCTCTCTTGGAGAATTGGCATGGGAGCAGGGGTCTCCATTGGAACATGTCTCCTTACCTTCTGTGGCAACCAAAATTTTTGATTTATTATAATTTTTCATCTTGATTTTTTAATTTATTATCACTATTCATTCAAATTACAAATCTCCCTAGCTAGGACACAAACAGCAATGTTAACCTAAGAGGGGTGATGACCCTTCTTAACTCTACTGTCCAAAACAAAGAACCCATTCTGACTACAGACATCCCTCACCTGAAAATGTGCTGCAATGGGCACCATATAAAAATATAAACTATATATATACACCACACTTAGGAGTGTTCATATATTATAGTCATTATAGGGGAGATTTTATTGGAAACATTGATCCTTTTAGCCTACTTTTTTGATGAGGGCATAGTAATATAGACATGCTACCTCAGTCAAGTGGTGCCTGTCAAACACTTGAAAAGGCTCTTGATTCTTCGCCTCCTTCCATAAGACCTCGGAACACCATTAGTCAGCAGCTCTTATTCTAAACCATTATCAGCCTCAGCAGTCATCAATTTGCAATTTCCTCTTCTAAGTGATATACTGAATCTTTAGTCCTTTATGAATATAAATAAAACATAATTATCTTCTAAAAGAACTGAGATGGCTATACCATAAAGTTTGATTTCTTTTTCAGCCAAAAATGTTCTTTCATTTCCAGCTAATTGACACTAACATATACATAAAATACAGCCATTACCATATTCTCTTTTTCCTCTTGTTACATCCCGTGAGCATGTGAAATTATACCTTGCTATTAGTAATATTACTGTCGGTTGTCTATGGGATATCAAAGACGTCATGAAAAGAGACTGTACCCATAGAAAAGATTCCTGGATGTAGTGTTTATATACAATTCTACATATATAGTACTTGAAATACCAAATCCAGTCTTGGCCCTTTGCACATTATGTGGACAAGAACTTCCAAGACACGTTGTCAAATTTGTTAGGAATCATTACATTAGCTGGTTTATATAGGGCTGTTTTCTGAAATGTATGGGTTCCAATCTGAATTTTTTGTTTCTCTTAAGAGATGTTTGTAAAAAATATCTTTGGTACTGTGGGGTACCAATGGATGCAAAGAGACTAAATGGATGGAAGCTTTGATCAGGTTGTTTTCAAATACACTCCAAAATTCATATAGGCCACAGAAAGAAACAGATTTTCTAAAAAATGTAATGTTTATTGGTACTTGGTACTATATATTTATACTTTTTATTGTCCTTCAGGAAATTATTATATCCCAATCCAGTCTCCAAATTGTTTTATAGCCCAGGAACTGGCAGGGTCTTTACACTCCTTAAAGCAGAACCAAATCATAAAATCACCAAAAATAGTGAGCAGGCAAGTCCTTTATTGCAAAAGGACAAGCTATGTCTATTCTGCAATAAAACAAACTTACCTGCTTATATACAAGCTTCTCCGTATGTACGGAATGTACAGTGTATGATCCCTGTATAGCTAACAACTGGGAACGGAAAGGCCAATCAAGATGGCCAAGGATCCAAACCTGGAAGAGGAGCCGGTGAAGATGTAGAGAAAGAGCAAGAAGAGGTGAGTTTAGTTAAACAATGCAAATGTCTATGTAATTGCAGAAGAGACATAACCTGCAGTAATAAACCTTCCTGCTCATATTTTTTATTGTAAGGTTTAGTTCTGCTGTAAGATAACACAGAAAGTGAGCACAGGACACAAGAAATCTCTAAATGTCTTACATAAGTAACACTTTATTTGCACCTTTGAAAAGTAAATTCTTTCAAACATTTATTTACCATGCTAAAAAAAAAAAAAGATATTCAATGCCAGAATTTACATACACTTTATAGGACTATTGCCGTGTTCCCACTGGGGAAATATCCCTTTTAGCTTTCTGTTCCTTTATTACCAAGGCAGGAAAAATAAATATCGTAACAAAGACAAAGACGGCAATAAATAGGTTCTAACCCCTCTCTATTCTGTCCAAAACAATGTTTACCAATAATTGGACTTATTGTACTGTTGTATATCATTGTTCACATAGAATCTTCATTAGCAGATGCAGTCATTACAGAGCAATGAACTTTGGGTGAGAAATGATTAGGTCAGCTTGTGTTTCATATTGCAGTGTCGGCCCCCAAGTGGCATCCAGATACAACGCTTTATGCAATGTTCTCATGGAGGAGAGGGGATGAAGTCACCCATTATAAGGTCAATGATGTGATAAGTACAATTATAGCTATTCATTTTACAGCTTTATGCGTTAATAACTGGTGTAATTTGATAATTTATCGTGAGCCTGCTTTCATTGCATGAACTGTAGTTAGGATATAAAAACATCATACAGACATAGTCTAGTTTTTACTTAAAGAAACACTTTTTTTTGTTTAAAAGAAATTAATGAAAGGAATTCGTTTTTGACCCATGCCCACAACAAGCCTTTTTATCCAACCACCCATCCCAAACAGAAGCACTGTATAAAATAAAGAAACCTATAGACATGCAATATTTTAAAGCTCCAAATATTGAGGGACCTTGGGACCTAAAAAATTGTTTGAAGGTTGTCAAGGAATGCAATGTATATTTGGTAATTTGGGCATTTGTCATATAGGCAAATGCTAGGTTGTTATTTCTCTTGTCTTGGAATAAATTATCACTATTTGTATATTTACTATATATATGTATATTACTACTACTTATATCAAATACAAGACAATGTCATATTATTTAACTACTGTACATCTCATAAGCAAATATGTAGTTTTGTGCTAAGCTACTAATAATATCCATAAATACAAGACTACTATAGGAAAATCAGGCTAGGGGTTTGTATATGGGTACCTACAACTGCTACATTAGCTCCATTACAGAAAAACCCTATTAAACAGGAAATCTTTGATTGATATAACCTAATGTTCCCATTAATATACTAGAGGAGCATCAGCATGCAAGTTGCCTAAAAACTGAACAACTGGAGAAACGAAGCTTGACTATGTACACTACACAGCTTGACTATGTACTAAGGCTATGTACACACGTACAATATTTGTAGTTAGAAAACGAACAGTTAATGACCAATCAACAAATATTTTGAACGATCGTATTGTGCACAATTCTGTACATGCTGAAACGATACGATCGTTCAAATATAATCAACCAATAATGTACACACACTGGACACGATCATTTGAACGATCCAGGAAGAGACATGTACAGGAGAAAGTGTACCACAAAACAATCCACGATCACTTACCAACCGTATACACAATAGATAGCGAACGATTGTTAGCCAATCCGATCCACAGGGATGGCCGTTCGTTTCCTGCGACATTCCTCATTCATCAACGTCATTGGCCAGTCGTTGTTAATTTTTTTTTAACAATTATCGGACCATAGGTCCTTAGTCGCTCTTTTCCAACGATAATTATTGCATGTGTGTACGTAGCCTTGGGCTTTAACTCTAGAAATCTGACCATTAATGGATTTAGCTGTACTCGTGGGCAGATCTGAATATTCCCATCACTCAACGACATTACCATACTTCAATACAGTTCACTGAAAGCAGAGAACGCTGTGTATTGGAAATGGGAAATAAATGGGCAGGCATGGATATTACATGATATCCAAATGATAATCATTTACTTACTGTACTCTTAGCAAAAGGATTTTTTATAGCCTTGTAGTGGTTCCCCTGCCAATTACAAGGGTACAACTGCTCATTTGTTTTTCCAGGAGATGAGGAAATAGTAGTAAAACTTACATCACTCCTCGCTATAGCTATTCTCAGCTGACCAATGCTCTAAGCTGTAAGTTGGCTCTTAGTGTCATTCTTTACAATGCAAGGCTGATAGACTTGCATTTAAATTGGAAGTAAAAAAAAAAAAAAAAAAAAAACTTGCTCACCTTTACTTTTGCAGATCCATAAATCCCTCCAGTGGTTTTCTCAAATGAGTCCTGGACACTCCAATCTTCTATTGCCCACTGCACAGGTGCAAGATCGGGTGATCCTGCCTGTTCACAGTTCCTTTTTTTTTTTTTTTTTTTTTTTTTTTTAAGATTCACTTTAAACAATACCTTGAACGAATATAAAATAAATCTTACACATTCCTGCAAATTTTTCCACATTCCTACTTTATAAGACAAATGACCTATTAATTACACTTGAATGATTCATAATTCTTTTTTACAGCAGTTTTTGGTCTGGCTGATGAAAAGACATAGTGTTGATACAGCTCTTCGTATTGTATGACTTTAGTAACATACAGACCTGCAGAGAGTGTTTGGCACTCCATAGAGCTTTTTAGCAATTGCAGTTGATGTTTTCAGTCACCTCCAGCTGGGATCCATGGCAGCCTTGCAATCTGCACTGCGGTTGCAGACTCTTTGGAATTATCTCAAGTAGTACAGCTAGTTTGATCATGACTCAGTGATACATTCACTGCAGCGTAAATTCTCCTAGGTATGCCGTAAACTGTAGTGAATGATTGCAGCTAACATTTGCAGAAGACTTTTCTGAAAATCATCAAACATTGTAATGGTGAAATATTGTAAAGGATTTTGTCTTTAATTGAATTAAAAATAAATAGCTGGAAACTAGATCCACACTGGAAACTGCTACAAAGTAACAAGTAAAGATGGGCCACTTTTGCAAATATTTTTGAATTCGTAATTCAGAAATTATCAAATGTATAGAATCACCATTGGAGCAAGGGAACTAGGGTTTTTAGATACATATCAGCAATGGTAACCATTTGTTGTTTTCTGTAATATGATTAGAAATCGTATAAGAGCACCGCAACCTTTTTAAAATCAGGGAACCCATAACACAACTTTCAGGTCTTCAGGAAATCCCTGCTATAAATACTATATCCACAGCTCACAGAAGATTAGTTTGGGGGCAGAAGAAAGAATGCTTCTTACATTGCAGGCAATTGGGAAGAATGTCACCCTTACAGCCAAAAAGATCATTGTTGTCAAATGACACAAATTGCTCATTGTTTAAAGAACCCGCTAGCAACCTCTGGAGGAACCCTTGTTGAGAAACACTACATTAAATTTTCTATATTGATTAATCTAAATCCTGTACAGGCCTTTTTAGCAGAAGAGGAACACTCTTTAGATTCCGATTTTAAAAATCCCCTCATTTCACTGTACAACAATCCTGACATCAGTTATTTTGTGTGGTTAGATCATATTCTGTTCAGAAGGAGAGCTGCATGTGTCAGAAAGAAAAGCATTTCGCAATTCTCCTGTAATGGAAAATCATTCTTGGTTTGTTTGCTTAGCAATCAGAACCTTATCTTTTGCTCTCCATATATCAAAGAAACATTCTATTCACATCCTAGGATTGCAGAACACATTCAGATAATGTAGGATTCACAAAATCCAGCTGAACCTTTTCAAGTACTTATTTTTTAAAGCGTACCTAAACTCAGAATTTTTACTTCACATAAAAGGGTAGACAACCCTTTTATTTAAAGAAAATATTTAGTTTGTTAGTGTTTCTTTTAAGTGCAACACCCTTTTTTTAAACCCCCCCTTAGCGGTAATCTCAAGTGTGACTCGGGGTGAATTTACCATGCAAAAAGAGGTAATCCCGAGTCACACTTGGGGTCACTTAAAACTTAAAAAAAAACCACTTACCTTACTCCGTCGGCGTCATCCTCCTCCTCCAATCTCCAGCCGGCAAATGCAGAGGCGATCTCTGGGGTTTCCCGGAGACGTTGGTGCGAGCAGGAGGATCGGTGGGGAATTCAAATAATTTTGTATTGGATTCAAAACAAAATAGCTATATTAAATTTATTTAATATTGGACATATTTCGGTGAGTTAAGTCTAATTATAGCCTACAAAGTAAAATAAATTTCCATGCAAAAAAATGTAACGCTTTTTGCATGCAAATACTGAGAGAATTAGAATGCTAGGGTGGTTAATTCTCAATTTCCTAGGGGATCATGAATGGAAGCACAGAGCCTCATGGGATACCTACGTCACACAAACCAGGAGGGTCTTGGCTGCTCCAGGCAGACAGACTGATCTGTGGGATTGAAAGCAAGTGTGATTTTTTTTTTATTTTGAGTTAGTTTTGGGTTTACTTCGCCTTTAAATAAGTAATTATGGGCCAAGTCTAATACAGAGTGGAAATTATGACTTTAGTTCCACTTTAGCTGACTGGCAAGAATTGTTCATTGTGGTTGTCGAGATAGCAGCCTGTAGTTAAAAACATCTATATAAAAACTTAAGTATATTATTCACAAAAGTACAGAATCCTATTCTTTACTATGATCATAGGGAACTCATCCTGACAAGACAGACACATCCAGTAATTAGATACACAGCATTTGCAATTCTACACAATACTGTATCTCCAGCTGATAAAGACTTCTGTGTACCTACACAATGCAAAATATAAATGTATTAGGCAGTAAATAGTAAAAGTAATCAGCATGTTTCTTTCCATAGAGATTTATCTGCATATATATTATCAGTCTCCAGCTACGTAAATTATGTTTCAACACTCGGGTAATGAAATAACGTTCCGTATTCACTTAATGCTAGCTTCCCTGGGAAATCTGTATGTAGTGGACCTGGCAAGCGGCATTAATTTGTTTAGGCCAATGGCTCCCTGCTTTAGTCCTCAAGGACATTATGCAGTGAAGTTTTCATAAGCGTCATAAGGATTAAGGCTACTTGATGACTCAATTGGTAGCAGTCATTTTTCTTCAATGTAGAAACATGCTCCTATAACTAAACTCAATAAACATTTAAAATATATTATGTATAAGTATAGACCAACATCTAAATACAGTTATAAAATACTTTGGCTGAACTGAACAGAATACATTTCTGGCAAGTGAAAAGTCTATGCATGTTTCTGACAATATGCAAAGCCTTGCTCATGATCTTTTTGCAATGCAGTCAAAATAATGAAACATGACTAAAGGTATCATGGTAGGCAGATGACGGTACAAGATTAGGGAAACCATTTCTAGCTGTCAATGCTTTGACTAATTGGCCTGGAACAAGACCAACATGACAGCCAGGCAACTAACAGTAAATATGACAATGCCTTTGTTTTTTACCAGAATCCCTTAGAAATACAGTTAAGTAATATTAAAATAGAATTAAAATGGTATATTTCATGTGTCTACATTTATCTCTTTCCTGAAAGTAACATTAGTCTGACACTGTTGACCTCATGCTTACATATGGCCTACCTTGCTTGAGATGGTTCTTGACGCATAACAGGTGTACAGCTCTAACAATACCTTGTTCTATCACTGGAACCTTTTAATTGTAATTAGGGGGACGCATTGCTTCTTGATAAAACTAAACACTGGCTAGAATACGCTTCTTTTAGGGTTTCATCTCTGTTCTACTAAAGTATTCGCTGTGCAGTCTGCTCAGAATCAGGACAGAATCCTTCTGATTATGATTGAGTTTTTATTTTATAAGGGCAAGAGACAGGGTAACCTGCTCACTAAAAGCTTACCTACCCTTTACTGCCCACAGGGGGTCAATGTCAATACAGCAGGACAACAAAACACAAATTTTAGCCTCCTGGCTCTCTGACCCTTTCTCTAGAGTTGCTGGTCTACCAAACATAAACTGTGGGAGACCTCCTCGCAGCTCACAGGCTTCACGCAGCCTTTCTACCTTAGCCACAACTGGCATTAGGCTGCAACTTCCCCAGATTCAAAGGCAGGCGCCTTCCTGGCCTACCTATTCCTTCCAGGTCACTCCTGTCCTGGATCCCAAATAAAAAGCTGCATTATTTACAGCCTTATCCAGGCCTTTTAATCCCTATCTTTAGGTGAAAAAGATATATGATGTCAAATACCCTCAGAATTTGGCATTTGATTCTACCACAACATACACCTCTAAAAATACACACACGTAACTGTGATCAATTAACAAGGAGAGGCCATTTCTTTCTGCTCCAGTGGACCTCGGTTCTCCAGAGTGGTGCTTACCTAAAATGGCAGTACATAATATTGTTCTTTGCACTGTTGCATGATGGGCTATTATGATGACCTTGACTTACAGGAAGTGGCTTGGAAGACACCACACATCATTAAACCAAAAACAGGACCAGCAATTTATGTTGCAGTGGAGTGGTTTCTGGGGACAGAACCAAAGAAAAGATTTGTATTGTAGTAAATGCTATTTATAAAACAAAACAGGTATTACACACACTATTTATATAGCGCTATCATAATATTAAGCAGCACTGTACAAAGCCCATAGTCATGTCACTAGCTGCCCCTAAAAGGGGCTCACAATCTAATGTGTCCCTACCATTGTCATATGTCTAATACAGTCTAAGGTCAATATTTTTTGGGGGGGAAAGCCAATTAACCTTACTGCATGTTTTTGGAATGTGGGAGGAAACCCACGCAGACACCGGTAGAACCTGCAAACTCCATGCAAATAGCTCCCTGGCCAAGATTCGAACCTGGGGCCCAGCACTGCAAAGGCCAGAACACTAACCTCTGAGCCACCGTGTGGCCTCTTAGGCAATTTATTAAAAGGGAAACTGAGCATTAGCTCCCACCAGTTGGTCAAAACGTTGGTGGGACAACATGTGATAAATTAGGTGTTCTCAGTTCTTGCCATAATAATCCAGTAACTACCACCCCCTACTTTGTTTCAAATTTGTCATGCCCACCCACATATGTCCCACTTTTACATTGTCTTTGTATTATGACCCAAATTTAGTAACTATCTAAAACTAGCTAGGTGGTTACTAAAAAGTGTTAGGTGGTGCGCTCATCTAAAAGGGGCTGGGAAATCACTGCTCTTATACACATGTAGAGAGTTACTGGTGGAATTTAAAACTATTCCAAAACTAACCCTATAAAACATGAGAATTTGGGACAAATCTGGAAGTTGGATGACCTCTACCAATATTCCAAAAGTAAGAAGATGATTGTGTTAGGTGTCAATCATTTGTTCAATTTCCACTGAGCAGACATCAGATGCATACAGCATAATTTGTCATATAACTCATTTTATTAGCAATTTGGATATGCCAAATATACAGGTATTATATTAGGATAATTATCACATTACAAAAGTTACATGTTTTCAACTTCAGAAAAATAAAAGAGTCACTAGGTACACAGTTAGGTATATATTTACTGTACATGTAGTGGCAGAGATTAAGTAAAATTTAAATATCACCGTTAATTCATATTATTACATCAAAATGGTTAATTCACTTGACATACATTCATCCATCAAGTACAACAGATTTTAGTACTGTAGTTTTATAAACAGCTTAAGATTTCTGTCCAACATCTAAACTTATCATACAACTTGCAGTACATATCCCCGAGGTATAAAGTGTCTGTGTGCACAAAATTCCATTATTCAGATAAAAACATATATTATGAAAACCTTGTATAGCTGAAAAATAAAAGGCCCTAGTCAACTGTGTTCAGGAACAATTTAAAACTGTAAGAATAAAGGCCAATTCAATTATGGAAATAGTCTGCAAAGGGAAGTAACAATTTCAAGTAATCTGTCAATCTCATTTTCGCAATTTGCAATGTGAATTGATGTTAAAAGGTACTACATAACTTTTCCCAGACTTATTTAATAAACTAGATTTGTTTTTTCACACTTGGTATGCAAGTGCAACTCCAGCCTACACCTTTCCTGGTTTTGGATAGGAAGGATCCCATAGGGAGATTTCAGTTTGTCACGATAACCACTGGTTGGCCTGTACAAAGCAATAACACATTTAAATTTTTCCACCTTACCAAACAGCTAGAAATTAGTATTGGGTGTTCCAAATCAGATGTCAATAATAAGAACCTCCTTAAGGAGTATACTGGTGGAACTGGTCCTATTTAAATCTCATACAGAGGGTCTAGTGTTTGCTTTACTATGAATCCTTGTGGTGTCTTTTTGCCAAGATAATATTAGGGATCTCTGATAAAAGTTTGTAGGTGCCTACCAGTTAAGCAAACAACTTTAAAAAATAATTAAATCATTTCACTGTAAGGGGCATAATCCAGGAGTGCATAAAACTTCAGATGAGCCAATTTGGGGTCTAAAAAGAACAAAGACCAAAATGTCCCCATAAAATGAGACACTAAGACCAGAGAGTTTTGTCCACAGTAGACCTATTTAATAAAAACCAAAGACAGCATTCTACTACAAGGACTTCTTACAAACTTTGAAGCATGGGGATGGAGATTTTATGGTTTGAGGTTGCTTTGTTAATACTTGCAGTAATCCATATGAATTCTGCATTATTATAGAGTGTGCCTGATGCAAATGCAAGCCCACCTACCCACAAAGGAATAGCGGGATATAAACTGGTCCAGTAAATGGATTTAAATCCAACTGAAATGTTGTAAATAACTTTAAATGATTAGGGTTTAAAAAATAATTACCATTTCACTAAAAGCCTAGTTAATGCAGTATGTACTCTTTTATGGTCAGAAAGATTTTTAGTTCAGTAAAGTTTTATCACATGCATTATTAGAAAAAACATTAGTCACAGTTTTTTTTATATAGGGCAATTAAAATTTAATACACTAAAATGGTCAACCAATATTGTGTAAATTACCCCAAGCAAAGGGCAAGGTCCTTACAATCTGGTCTGGTGATTCTTGAAGACAAAGGAAAAAAAAAAGCTCCAGCAGATTAATATGTCCACCCATATTAGGATGAGATAGACATGGTTAAATGACCAACGACCTTTACAAAAAACAGACATTATTATTAAACATGCTAATTATGTTTTTATCAGAACAGGATACCCTCTTGAAATTATTGAGTTGAGTTGGAAATGAAAATGCACTCCAAATGGGGAAAAAAAAAACCTATAAATACATTAAGGCAGGGGTGTCAAACTCTGTTCCCCAACAGAATCCTAAATATGAACTGCAGCTGGCCGGCCGCTGCATTGAAAAAGTGCCGCTACTACAATTCCATCACTCGCATTTACAGACCAGCAGGGTCTCTGCCTATGCAAGGCCCCACATTGGACTGTTCTATAGATGCAAGTAATGCCCAGAATTTTAGGAGCAGCACTATTTCAATGAAGAGGGAGTTTCAGCGGCGGGCCTCTTATAGGATTTAGCTCCGCATTGGTAGCGGCTGGCATTTCCAGCACTTCCCCTCAGCTGTACTTTACCTTGCTACTCCAAGGCATGTACTCGAATTGTTGGATTTTCATAAAAGAAAAATTGTTATTGTTAGCCTGTGCAAAAAGGTTGCCATTGAAATTTAACTCAGAGGGCTACAAATAGAGAAGAAGAAGACAAGGGAGGCATTAGATTTTTTTCCTAAATAAAGTTTAAAAAAAATAATAATAATAATATGCTGCTTTCTCTATCATAAGCTTGTTCTAGATTGAACGTAAGCAAAACCTCAGTTTCCATATAAAAAGGGTTTATATCTAATGAGAAGGAAAAATTTCCTCAATTTTTTTCAATAAATTTTAAGGTTGGCCCGAGACTTTGTCCAGGTTTTTAATTTTGGCCCTCTGTGTATTTGAGTTTGACACCCCTGCATTAAGGTAAACTAACCTAGAGTAAATAATTAGCATATGCACGTTGCTTTTAGGGAGTGTCCACAACACCAAGATAATGGCTGACCAAAAGAATAAAAAAAAACCCGATGAACTATGAATTATGGGTTTCTGATTATGACAGATATTCAGGTGCCTTGCTTTCATACTATTCTTGGTAACATACCTTATTAACTTACTACTAAGACACTTTATTAGCAGCTTAGTCGAAAATTTGAAAGTGCTTGGGCAGTACTCTGAAATATGTACCATTTGTCTGAAATTGTTGCTGAAAAATAGCAGTTCACATCCTGCTATGTGAATGTGCCAAGGGCTGTAGATCTGTAAAGGGAGATCGTTCTCCCTGCTCACCGTTCTCCTTGCGTTAAGGCTCTAACACCAGGAAAGTCCTGCATCCACCAAGATGGCTGCTTTCATAGAGACACAGTTAAGAATAGGACAATGTAAGCTATTAGGGAATCTGCAAGGAGAACAGATACAATTCTGACAGCCTATCATTTGCTTTTGCCTGCCTTGTTTTCTACCAGGTACAGCTTCCAGTCAATGCCTCTTTAATAGAATATCTTTCAAAATTATGGCTGCGCATATTGCCATCTTGTGTGATCTTGTGAGCCTTGGAGACAGCCTCTCAACAAATACACAACTGTTCTAATTCCCATCCCTATAGCCAACCTTAAGAAGGCTGAACAAATATAAACCCAAAAGTTTATACACATGGACTTCCCACAATTGACTTTTTGATGTGCCTCACAAACTAGAAGAAGGTTAGGGTAAACTGGAGTAAGAGTTTACTGAACAAATGTATATTGTTGTATATCCTAAGATATGTCATCCTAGATGTCAAAGTAAAATTGAGAGTCAAAAACTTAGTTGCCTACTACTGTAGGTCATTTCTGTGAAGTGCCTTCTGTCTTGCATTGGCCTAGAGTCTAGACCATAAACAGAATCGCCTCTGACATTTAGCCTGATCACAGACCAGTATACATTGGTTGTATTGAGTTGTCAATAGCATTCCAAACATTACTCCCAGGAGAATGGAAGCATGCAGTAAGCCCAAGTAACTAAAGGCAATTTATCAATGTGGTCAGAGCAGAAACTCTTCTGTAATGTCAGCTTGAACTTAAAACTCAGACTGAGCAGCTGTCAGACAAAAAGGTAGGCATGCTCACTACACCTACTGCTGAGCAAGTTACCAAATAATCAAAGTATTCAAATCATTTGTACTGTACATGTCTTGTATAGAGTTCAGATGATAAAAGTCCAGGTAAAAATATGCAGTACGGATCTAAGTCCAGTTTTAATAGTCAAAAGCAATAACACTAAAAGGCAAGAAAGGTCCAATGCTGCCTGAGCAAAAGCCACCACTGATGCTCACAGCCCACGCTAGCTGCACATAAGTGATGTTTAATCTTTCAAGTGACATGAATAGTCTGGACTTTGTGTGAAGACGCACAGAGGTTTCTCCCACAGGTAGGATCACTTGTGATAAGGGTCCTTATAATAAACAAAATGTCTTGCAGAATAAAGAAACAGTAAAAAGTATTTTGTCAGCCATATAATTGTACTTCAGCCATTTGTCTAAGGGTGTACAATAAACACTTGTTAGGTTTTATTAATATCTATTTCTCCGAGAGAATTTCTTTCATATCCAATCTCTGCGGTCACCTTTCAGTAGCATTCTACCAATGGAATCAGGTCAGGACTGCTCTTTGAACATTGAACACGGCACCATTACAGAAATATATATAACCGATAAGTAGGTCTCATCTCAGTCAACGTTAACCTGAGCAATGTCTCCTCTGCTTGGTGAAGGTTTTAGAATTTTTTTGCTGGCAGGTTTTTGAATTGCTGGCAGACATTGACCAGGCTAGAATTAGAAGAAATGAGTTTGGTAGATATTTATTTTTTTTTAGGTATGTACATATACATACACACACACACACACACACACACACAAACTGACAGCAAACAATATAGCATGAGGACACAATGCTTTACTAAAGGTGTGAATGATCACTAAGGGATGGTTCTTCATAAGAAGCAATTTCTTTGGCCATAGTGTAAAAAGTGGGAAGGAATTAAATAATGCTTACTACTGTTAGCCAAAGCATAACAAAGGGGTTAAATAGCAAAACGTTTTTATTGCAAAAATGTACTTGTAAGGTTCAAGTGGAGCCATCTGTACCATTTAAAAAAAAAAAAAAAAAAAAAAAAAACCTATATATGAATGATCAAAGCTATTCTTTTTTTGCCTCGGTTATACTCTGCACGTGTCATTTTACACAGGGATTGGATTTTTGCAAGTACATGTACACATTATTATTATTAAACAGGATTTATATAGCGCCAACATATAACGCAGCACTGTACATTAAATAGGGATTGTAAATGACAGACTAATACAGACAGTGATATAGGAGGAGAGGACCCTGCCCCGAAGAGCTTACAATCTAGTAGGTGGGGGAATTTCACAGACAATAGGATGGGAGATATGTAGTGGTGGGAAGTAGTGATGGTTTCAAAAGACAGAAGAAGATGGGTAGGCAAGTTTGAAAAAAATGGGTTTTGAGCAGAAAATAGGACGAGGAAGGGAAGACCTCCATTGGGAAGACCTACGCGATCCTGTGATTATTAAATCCTATGGTCTTCAGACCCAAATGTAAGGTATTGAGGATGTACTTCAGAAATATTTCTGAAGTACATCCTCAATGCCTTAAATATCGGTCCCTTATTGTTCATCCGCAGGTATGCTCCTAATTATTTGTTCCTTATATTAATCTACTCCCATTTAATCTTACCTATGATAAAGGTTTATGTTTTTATTGTAGAACGTACCTCAAGCTATGTTATCTAGTATTCAGAGATAACTCGGGAAATATTCTACTAATACACCTATACCAATAATACAAAATTAAGTAGTCTTAGTTACACATTAAACCATGTCACATGTCAAAAGCACAAAGAAATTGAAGCAGTCATGTTACTTTGGGGGAGCCATGTCATTGTATTGCCAGATTAAGGCTGGTTATACCCTTTTTGGGTAAATTATACCCTTGAATAATTTCAAAAATTTAGATACATAATACATGTAACTCAGGGACACCAGAAACCATTGACTGCATTCATCAGTTCTATAGGAAACCTGGAGATCTCAGTCACATAGAGTCTGTCTTTTAAGTAACCTAAAGCCAAAATAAACCAAGACGTTTCAAATACAATGGTCCATTAGCACACAGGTCAATACATAAAAATATATTCCTCTTGACAAAACAGTCACTTGAACATTTGATCACAAAAGTCACCTGCTCAGCAAGTGCTTGCAACCAGTATATGCATCTTATAATACAAATTCACAAAGATTATGTTTGACATTCCAGTTCTTTTAATGATCTATCTCAATTGTACATCACAGAAAAAAATAGTTCTGATGAGACATAATAAATAAACAATTTTGTGCAAAGCGTTTAAAAACAACAAATCTGCTTACATTTAATTATGGTATGATTATCAGCTTGAAGGGCAATTATCACTATGGAAGTGGAGATTATTCAGAGAGGGTAGAATGTAGTGTTACCACGGTCATGGACAGAGACCAGAGTCATACATAAGCAGTCATCATCAAGAATCTTATCAAGAATTTATGGTCACTTATGGTACAATGTTTTCAAGCCCTCAACCATATGCCTAAACAGGAGCTCAATTAAACTATTTAAATTAAAGTGTGGGAGAAGGAAAGTGAACATAATTCTAAAATCCAGATTAAAGAAAAGCCACAGAATCAAATGCATAGGATCGTCAAACTTTGCATGGTATGCACACATTAACTTCTAAAGTCATTCAGCTAGTCAGCAACTGTCCACACACTAATCAGACTCATTTATCACATCTCAAAAACTGTCCCACGTTCCCCCAACTACTGCCAATCAATATGGAAACCTTTGTTCTCTCAACAGTCATTTTCTAGAGCAGGTCTAAATCTAATCAATGGTTGAAAGGCAACACGGTGCAGTGATCAAGACAAATGATAGAAATGCCAGGCCAAGTGACGACGAGCAAAGTGTGATGGGGTAGAGCAGCCAATCACAAGGTTACCTGACTTCAAACATCATTAGGACTCTATTCTCCAACTAGGTGGCATGAAAAATATGTTAGAAGTCTAGTTAAACGGGGGGGTATTGAGAATAGTTTTGTTTTTTAATGCTCCCAATTACTTTTTGAGATGAAGTTTGATACATTGACATGTTATTGTTTGGTTCAGTGAAGAAGGGAGCTTATAAAGGGCAATCTACACACACCACAAATCAACAATGACAACACAAAAAGCAAAAATGGTCACTTGGTCTGGTCCTAGGTGATTTATCCTGCTTTGAGTACAGTTTATGGAATGTCCAGTCAACTAGTTTCTATTACAAAAGTAAACCCAATGCCTTTGTCCACCGCATATTAGGAATTCCTCGATCTACATATCACTTCAATATTCCTGAGTAGTAGTATAAAAAGATTGAATCCCTTCCACCACAATGAAAAAAAGACTGCAATGCAGAATCACAATAAAACGGGAGGGAATAAAATTACCACAATTTACAAGTGCAAATATTCTTGAAGGTACATTGTTCATTTATCCAGTCATTGGCTCCCAATCACAATGACATACGAGTTACTCATTTACAATACTTTGCAAAACTGCAATTAAATTTTTTAATCCGTAGATATAGCCAGCATCTTTTTCATTACTCGGAAACACATGGGCAAAATCAATCATCCTTACGTCAACCTGCGAGTTCTCTTTGCACTCTGTGGAAACGTGAGAGAAGACATTTTCCAGTTTAGACAGGAGGTTTCCATTTAGATGTTCTGGGGAAGAACTGTTGTGACTTTTCCATGCTCTTTCTTGCTCCACAGTCTCCCCTTCCAGGAAGGCCAGGCTATGTGACCTTTTGGGACAGGTCTTTTTGTGAACCACATAGATTCTAGACAGTTTCTTTTCTTCATGAGATTCTCCATTTCCACTGCTTACAGAGCTCAAAACATTGATGTTGTTATTGTATTCTGGCACCTCAACATCAGTAAACAAGTCTTTAGAAAAAACCTTCTTTTCCAGAATTTTTCCATCAACTAAATTTGTATTGGTTTGGGGGTAGGAGCCATCATAAACAAAAAGTAGAGAACTTGCATAAAAACTCAGGGTGTCTTGGTGCTCAAACCAATGAAGAATTTGTTTAACTTTCATGAGACAAGCAGACACCGCATCCTTCCTCAGACAACAACCATTATTGAAGAACTTTGAAATGCCTATTAGGGAAAATAGAAAAAAAAAAAAAAAAAAAAAAAAATCATCCAATCAGGACTACAGAGCTTTGTGTGGATACAACACCCCCAGCCTAAACTTTGATTCCTGCAATCTCCCCTTCCAAACAAGAGATGTCTGCCTAGCATACAGTAGCAGGGCACAATTGCCAGTTTTGTCATGTTTCCTAAAGCTTTTACCATAGCAATAGAAAATTGCCCAGATTCATCATCACTTAGAAGACTGCAAAGCCCAATACAAAACAGCAGCAAGGATCATGGAGCCAGAAAATATAGTAAGCAACCAGCCACGCACTGGTTTAGACTAAAACCAAACGTTAGTTTTTAGTGCAAAAATCTGTTACCCTAAATCTCTTAAGAAATAAATGCAGGTACTCTTCTAATTTTCCAACACCTCTAGTGTTAACACCCCCACACATGCACCTCTTGCCTGCAACGATTGCCGCCTTACTGACAAGACCTTGTGTTTGAACTCTTCCTTCAATGTCAAGGACTGGTGTTCTCACACGGGTTGTGATATCCAGGGCTGTCAGAATGCCATAAAATGATGGTTTATGAAAGGTATGTGCAGGCCTAATTAGATCACAGTCCCTGCATTTTGAATTCTGTACATTTAAAAGCATTTCATGAATGACAGGTGTTCTTTAAAGTCTCATTCTTTCAAGAGGTAGAAATCATCCAGTTTTTTTTTTTTAAGCCGCATGGAACCATCAAAAAATAAAACTCTCATACTAATAAATTCAGGTCCTGGATAATTTGTAGATTCAGCAGAAATACCAACACACACGCACGCACACAATTTAATTAGCATCTCAGCACATCAGGACATAGAGGTCTTATCGATATCACACTGACCAGGTGAAGAGGCAATGGATCACTCTTCAGAAAGCTTGAATTATTTGGGAAGAAAAATGGACCACTTGGTGAAAAAGACCAATTAACAGCACAATACACCACATGAAGTGATAAGAGATGCATTAAACTTAATATAGGCCTTTTGAAGCTGTGCGTCAGCATAGAAAAGTATTCAACTCCACCACAATTTGCCAGTTTCCTCTACAATAAGCCTGCTCATCGTTCCAAGTTCTTAACCAGAATACACTACGATACATTTCTTATGGTTTTCAAATGCACACATAGCTTGTTCTTACACGCAGGCAGACATTTTTGTGAATATACAGTTCATATCATACACAACCAGTGACATCAAAGTGGCACAATCATCACAGATATGATATTTCTTATTATGGCTAAGTAGCTTATGAATGTTACAACGGCCAAGCTCACAAGAACTACAGCCTATAAAACATTGTCGTCCCCCCCCCCCATTGAAAATACAAGACCATGTGATGCATTTTTAGTCTAAAATATGTATATTAGAAAAAAAATGGTTTAAATATGGACTAGCAGGAGGGAACTGACTTAATTATCAGACCACGTACATAGCTTACCAAGATTCCAATGCAAAATACTGCCCAGGGAAAAAAGCTCTACAAGACTGGAGAGGATGGACCATTATCATGGGTGAACCAGTAAAACCGGAATAGGTTTCTCAAAAACCCTTTGCTTGCAAAGGCTTTTAATCCAGCATTAAATCCATTCCAGGTTTGCCGGATCACCCATGATAGATCATCCTGTCCAGTCTTAGGGAGCTTTAATAAAATCAGGCATACTTGGTTACAAATTTTAGGGGTTCCACACTATTATAAATATGTATATGCCTGGATCAATTTTTGCTTTTCCCAAAAATGCAACGTTAATGTAACATTGCACTTAAAGAGCTGTTAGAAAGTGAAAGACAGTATTGCAGCTAAATGCTGCCCTTTGAAAGTAACTATAGAAGAACGGACAGGCATAAATCAAAGGAGCACATAGATTTCAGTTTATGAAAGTAGGTGGGTAGGGTCGGTTACAAAATAGGATGTCCTGTTCTGACTGAAAGTAGGAAACACCTTTATAACAGACACAAACATACATACCCTTTTGGGAAACCCCAATTTTTCAAAAACATAAAAACAAAACATACACCACAATTTCCATGACTTTTTCCAGTTTTAAACAAATATTTGAGCCAAGATAATCAGAACCTCAAAGACACGTTTTTAAAGATATTCTTGTTTCCATTGACACTGCCCAGAATAAATAATTTGATATTTCGATGCACATTTAATGTCCACATGTTCCTGGAAGAATGGTCCCAAATTTAGATTTAGCTAAAGTATAAGAAAGGCAGACTCCTTTTAGCACCATAATAA
>NC_092867.1:28824087-28862748 GCF_032062135.1 Pyxicephalus adspersus
AAAAAAAAAAAAAAAAAAAAAAAGCTTTATGCAATGCTCCAAAATCAAATAAATACCATTTTCCCAAATGTTTGGTAGTATCACACAAATGAAAAACAACTCCTATTGAAGCCAGTACCTCAATTTGACTTGCAGTATGGCAAACTGAACACTGTATAGAATACTATTTTTTTAACATATGTGCAAGTAAGCAACTACTTCCCACAGTACAAGATGGGTAATGAAGGAGTTATATACTGTGTGTATTATCAGAAAAAGCAAGACGTTTTCCTTTTGACTTATTGATTTACTGCCTTATTTTTATATATATTTTCATAAATAAATACTTGCTTTTTAGTTTAGTTGCTATCAGAATTTAGGCTTTTAGTGCAGTTCTAAACTGGCTTGATTTCACACAAACTGGAATGCACCAACCACAGCAAAATATTCAAGTTTGTAGAGCAATCATCAGACATTAAAGCAACCCTTTTATTAGGCATAGATAGGTCCCCCCCTCTACAAAAATGCAGGTGATCCAAGGTGGAATATTGATCCTCAGTCACTGACCCAGAAAATATGCACATAGAAAGCCCACTTGTTGGAGGGATAAAGCCTTGATCAAAAAGACTTTATGATTGTTTCATTCAGATACAACTCACCTTCTTTCACACTCTCTTTAGTTAAACCTCTTCCATAGTGCTGGTTTTCTGTTTCATAGCTGTCTGAATCCACATGATAAACCTAATTAAAAACATTGAGAAAGAAATGCTTAATATTAAATTAAAACCTAGAAGGCAATCAAGTAACCCCCAAAAACATGTGGTCTGTAGAGTCTGCCAAAAAAAATAAAACCCAGACATTTTACACACCTCTGTGAACATTTCTGCTTTTACATAATATATAAGTTTGAGAAGTTATTTGGTGCACGGAAAGTCGAGTAATGTTCTTTGTATCCCACAGAGGAACATCCCTAAATTTTATGCACAGAGTTCAGCTTTAAATACAGATCTCTTCTAATCCCAAAATCTGACAGCATATTCTTATTTTGTGAAGGTGATTTACAGCAAATCACGTTTAAAAATGCAGCAGTGAAGGAGGAAAAGGCCTGCAATTTAGCAAAGACTACAGTTTAACCAACATTTTATACAAGGCACATGAAAGTTTTGCAGAATAAAATGCCCAGTGTTAAGCAAATATTGTATAATACTGCCATCTAATGTTAAACTGGATAAAAAGCAATGATTATTTCTGGAAATATCTTCTCTAAAACTACACAAAGCTACAGAATGCTACATAACTGGGGTTTGGGATTAAAGGATATCTCCAGCAAATCTCTATGGAATAAGCTGAAGAAACAAGGTTAAAGTATTTCTTTTGCTTACCTCCAGCAGTACCTCTTTGAGGCTCACTGAGAATATGCTTTGTGCTTTCCACTTTCCATCCCTGCTATTTTATAAATAGAACGAATCCCTGCAGTGAAAGTATATTTGGCCACCTTTTGCAGAAAAATAACTGTACATAAAACATACTGCTGCCCATTAACCCAACAGCATGAGTACTAGCTCTGCTGCTAAACAATAAAGCAGACTCCTAGCAGGTAGTGCTAGGCAAAGTGGGCATCAAAGTTTTTTGCCCTATTTTTTCCTTGCTTTTTCACATGCCACACAGGAAACAAAAAAAGTAATTTGTTTGTCTGCCTTGGTGACTATTGAAAGATATTTTGCCCTTGTCAGACAATGTGGACAGGGAGTTTAATTTAGCCTTCTTTGGACAAAACCACTAGAAGGAGGACTTTGTGAGCATGTATATTGTTGCATGTTAAGCAATTCCTGTTGATACCAAAAACAGAAAATGTTCCCTATTCAGAAATAAGTGCAACATGTATGTTCACTGCTATTTTTGTTTTTAATTCCATTTCCACATTCTTACCAGGAAAAGCTTATGTCCCTACCATTATTTCTCCTTCCCACCCACCAAATGGCTAATCTACACTAGTCACCAAGTTTCTAATCTCACTCACACATTAGTGCATTGGTACCACTCATGATACTTCAAGCCAAGCATGCCTGTACTAAAAAGTACAATAGATACAAAAAGTACATTACAACAGTGCGGGGTCCAAATACATCTCAGTGGATGTTACTTGGTAAAACATACTAAAAGGTTTACAAGTATGTGTGGTGGCCCTGATTTTAAATAGAATAGAAATAACGGTTTAAACTGCAGGAACGGGAGCTATGTTCTCTACTAATAATGTATACACATACTCTAAAAATGTAGAACAGTCACTACATGATGAATACAAAAAAAATCATTGCCTTAGTTGGAATCCTATTTCCCAGGGGTGGTAAAATAAATAAACAATAGATGGAAATGAGCAGGGGTTTAGCAGAACTATGATTTTGGTCAATGTAATAAATGACACCCAACACTTCAAATGTGTAGCAAGGAAACTATAATGCCATGTTATACAGCACTTTCATACAACTTTGTGTTTTGTTTTGATATATTACCTTTGTGCGTGCTGCTGTGAAATGAAAATTCGAGTTGAAATATGACAACAGTTTCATGTAATTTTTCAGACAAAATCTAATCATTTTGTCATGTCCAAGGTCTTAATGGAATTCAAAAGGCCTATTGTTTGTTAATGTCTGGAATTGCTCTGAATACTACCATGTTTATAGAGAAAAGTGTAGTCTGGGTACACACAGAAGGCTGTTCTCCTATTAGAAACTAATGACTTGATGAAGTCTGGAATTTCTAGGTTTAAAGGCGAAGTAACAATATGTTCTACATACCAGGTAATGATTCAGCTGGATGTTCTGATCTTTCCAAACATGATTATCTTCCAGGAAAGATATAATATACATGACAAAAAACCCACACATTGTACAGCCAAGTCTAGCCATCACATGCTCCCCAAGACACATACAGTGAGTTGTGATGGCAACAATGTTTTGAAACCAGAAAAATGCATGTGTCATCTTAAAAAATAAATTTGAGAATCGATGAACAAAATATTATTTATATATGCACACTATTATGCAGCGCTTCACAAAGTCCATAGTTGTAGGTTTAGCTATCCCTTAAAGGGGCTCACAATCTAATGTCCCCACCATAGTCATATGCCATTACCACAGTCTAAGGACAATTTTAGGGGAAGGAAACCGGAGTAGCATCTATAGACAGAAATGCTGGGAGAGAATTTCCAAAAACACAAGACTGGTACTCGGGCACAAAGATGCATCTGTGCAACTAGTTGGTGCCCGTACAAGCACTACTTGTGTTCAACCTAGCTTGAAAAATATTGTACATATCAGAAAAAAAATCAGAAGAAAACAGACAAGGCTGGACATTCCCTCCATTCAGCTTGACCTTGTCAAAGCATCTGTTGTACAAAAGAAATCCATCTTATGTTCCATGTCTGCGGTGTTGTCAGTGTCATGATGTGAGAGGAAGTGAACAAAGATAACATTTCTTAGGATTTTAGACTTAAAGCTGCTTTTTCATTGCAGGGAAAGTGATAGTAGAAGTTTCTTACATTTGCCAAGTTACCAAAGCCCTTTAGGCTTTATAGAATGTCCAATATACCTTTTTTCCTCTCCAAGAACAGCCTGTCACTAAACAATGGATCGAAAATTTGCCATGCTTTGCAATTTAGAGAGTGTTATATAACAAACTCCTCCCAAAACAAATACAAACTTGGCAGCCAGCCTTCATTTTTATGCATAAGGCAACAAAAGTAAATAAACATTGCATGGACAACATGCAACTCATCCAAAAAGGATCTTGTGAACATTTTTCTAAAGAAAATTAGTTCCCTGCAGGCTTATTATGTTTGACTATGTTCCAACACCCAAATCAGGATTTAGAACAGTAGGTGTAAAAGCTTTGCACAAGGGATAATGGCGGATAAGCTTAGAGGCATTTAACACAATACACTTCTTGGAGAGCCTGTAATTCAATGAGTTAAGGCTTTTGGAAGATTATATATTTATTAAAAAAGTAACTAGCAGCCTAGAACCTGCACTGCAGACACAAGATCCCTAAAATCAACGGTCTCAACAGTAGTTTATCATGTATTTTCATTCACTAAACATATTTACACAAAAAAACCCTAGCTTTGAAAGACAATCCGGTCATAGAATTGCATTAGATTAACAAGTGATTTTGCCATGAAGCAAGAACGATAGATGTACAGAAGGAGTGAGAAAGCCAAAAAAAGATTTTGCCGGAGACCATTTTTTGCTCAATTCTTCCTGATTGACTTTTCAACACTCTTGCATTTTGCTAATGACCTTGTCACTACTGAAAATGTAAAGTAGCATGAAGTGATATCTGCAGCAAACTAGCAGGTATTTCAGATCATCGAGAGTAGCACACCCATAGGTACCATCACAAAAAAAAGCTTTAACTGTGTCCCCCAACACAAGAGCATGGAGGAGATACCTGGAGATGGGCCCTTTACAGTAGTAAAACTACACCAGGCCGTAAAAGGCAACAATGCAGCAGCAGAACCTGTACCTACGTCTTTGTAGGAGGAGGAACCGAAAGAGCATTGCTTGGTGTTTTTGCTTCATACCAAACCGTCAGAAGCAAAATTATTGAGGGTGGCATGTGGGCCATTAGTAGGACCTGTGCTCACAGCCCAGCACCTTGCAGCTTGATTAGTATATAAAAGAACACCGGAATCCTACCATTGGCACCCTGTTTTCTTAACAGAGGAGGGCGGATGCACACAAGCGCATGGGACAGATGTGAAAGGCAGTATACATTTCATCACAATGTCCTTAGACTACTTTCACAACATCCAGAATGCCCAGTTGGTAATGGGGCAATAACAGAGACCTCCACCTTCTCACTAATGGTACCCAAACCAGTATGCCCAGTCTCATATGGCCAGAATTTGTGGGCAAGTTCTGGATGACTAGGACATTGATGCCATTGACGTGCCTCCACAATCCACAGACCTAAACTCAGCAGAGGCCCCCAAGGAAATTACGTTTTTGAGCACACAACACTGCCAAGTAGAGCCACAGACTCTACCTACTATCCTCATCCACATCTCTAAGATGGGATCATCAGAAGCACTCCCAAAGTTGTTTGTGTATACACAAACATTGACCATGCACGCTACTGGGTTACGTTATAAGTTCTTCAGATAAAATTCACACACACGTGAGTTTCGATAAGGGGTTTTTAGTGTTCCTTTTTTGAGCAGTGTAGTTTGGCTTTGTTTGACTGTTGCATGATAAACAAGGAACTAGAAAAAAAATGTATTTGCAAAGAAAACAAAAATCAATGCAACTGGTCATGCAGAGGAGGCTCTTTTCTCTTCTACAAAATATGCACCTTGTTGAAAAGGAAACCACTTCTCAAATGCACCGGTAAAACCCTTCTTTAAGATTTTCAATAGAGTAACTGTTAGGAGTTTTTACTGCTAAGCAACCCATTGTATTTTGCTTTTTATTTGCCCTGGGGACCATTGTTACCAGGAGAGAAACTATAACATAAGGGGAGTAAAAAGCTTCCAACAGGTGACAACTATCTAAGTGACTCTTAATGTATTCTTTTCTTACAGAGGAGAAAAAATTTGGCAATTTTGGGTGCACTGTGGTTCATGGCCCCACATATTACTGTACAAGACATACAGCAGCACTGCAATGCATTCCTACTGTGTGAATCCTGCCTAAGAGAAGAGTGTACAGAAAATTAAGGCGAAGCCACTGCTTTCACATGATTCACAAAAAAACATCCACAACAGGTGCAGATGGCGTGACATTGGCCCTGACTTATTAAAGCTCCCCAAGGTTGGAGGGGATGCACTTTCATCAGTGAAGCTGGGCAATCAAGCAAACCTGGAATGGATTTTCGAAGTCATTTGCTACCAAATGTTTTGAATCCTGAACCAGATCCAGGTTTGCTAGGATCCACAGCTTCCTCCAATGAAAGTGTATCCTACCCAGCCTTGGAGACCTTTAATAAATCAGGGCCATTGTGAGGAATACTTACATACTTTATTAGCAGTCAGTAAAGTATCTATTCAATGCAGCATTTTGCACACCTGTTTGTGCAGAGCTGGTGATGAGGGGTCCTTGCACACATTTTAGCATATCAAGATTGTTTCAGAGCTGGACAAAAACATATTGGAAAAAAGCTACTAAAAGCAACTAAGGCACAATTGAAACAAAGCTGCAAGAAGAGAAATATAAAAGGTTGTTTGTTAATATCAGTGTGTGACAAGCAGTGTTACATGCTGTGGGGAGTAGTTACAGTTTGGTGTATTGGAGATAGATTGTATATAGATTTATTGGAGTTAGGACCTCACCAGTGTGCTGTCATTTCTTCATTTTCCAATCAGCATGCTGGTGACCAAAGCTGTATTGAATAACTGCAGTGAAGAAAAACAATGTCACTGACCTAGCTATTCTGTCTGGTAGTGGTATTTTGGTCACAAGAGTGACGAAACAAAAATTTATTTATATACAAATATTTTGACAGGCAAGACATTTTTAGGGGAAAATGTATTGTAGAACCCGATACTGGTAAACACCTCCTAAGATGATAACTACTTTTAGCGGTCTCTGGCTTTAACACTTTGGAATTGATGAGCTGGAACAAGTACACAGGTTAGAAAGAATGAAGTCAGAACTCCTAACAAAGCCCTTTTTGTAGTTCAACAGCTATGAATGCAATATTTTCAAAAAAGAGACTGGGAATGACTGCCACCATACCTCCTCAGAAGTTCCCTTTTATATAAAAGAAAAAAAGAAAATACACAAAAAGGTAATACATATGCATAGTGTATACACAGTAATGACAATATGGCAAAAAAAGTACATATAGAGGTAAAATGCCATGTTGGCTTAGACTTCACTTCCATTGAAAACGTCCCCATAGAAGGCTATTACAAGGTCAGTGTAGGACAAAAAGATGAAGCACATGAAAATCATAGTAAAAATAGAACCAATAATAAATAGGTAAAACAACATTGATCGCGGAAGCATTTATTAAATTGTAGACTGGCTAATTATTTATAATATATGTGTGTTCGATTGTACCACAATATCATCCATAACTACCTATAACCATGTATTACATAATGCAATGTTACAGTAATCTTTTTCATGGTAATTTATTGTGTGACATGTGCCAACAGCCTCATTATTTGAGGACTAAATGTTTCTGGGTTGGTACAAGAACATATTGTTATCCGTATATGAAGGATGTTTTGTAGGCTTGTCAGAGTAAAAACCTCATTCCTTGTACATTGTATTTGTGCACCAGCTAATACCCCATGCAAGCATACAAGTAGTCTCCCACATGTGGACACCTATGCATTACATGCAATAAGAAGGGCAGTGATATTTTGAAGCCAGATATAGCAATTCAACCAAATGACCAACACACAATTCTAACAGTCACATTAGTAAGTGGTTTTGTAAAATATGTGTTTGCTTAGACGGTGCATGCTCTGTGTTGTAGACATGTTCATTGTACCTTCTGGGCAGCACATGCTCTAGCTGCATATGTTCTCATATATAAGTTCCTACACACGTGTTCTATCTTTGGCCAGAAAGTGAAGGATGCAAACCTTTACCCACTCACAATAAATTCAGAGCTTGCAAAGTTCTGTGAACACACAGGATGACAACAAAAAGAATAGTTGACCTGCAGCTGAAGAATTTAGCACTCATGGGAACTGTGATGAAGACAATTGTTGCATGACCCATTAAGTTGTAATGGGAACCTACTGCTTTCTTGAAGGAGAAACCCATCTGCAAAGGACAGGTGGGAGAGGGACGTAAACACCAAGGAGGAGACCAGACAGTTAACTGAAGAATGCTCAGTGATGGTATAATATACAATGACACAAGAACCTTACCCCCTTTTTTTTTTTTTTAAACATGGAAAATTATGTTTTTTTTTTTACTAAACATCCAAGTGGAAAGTCAAAAGCTGGTATTTCATGTACATAATTTATAAAAAATTGAATAGAAAGGCTTCAGTGGGCAGTGCACATTTACTTAACCATGATGTATAAAAAGCTAGACTCCATACAGTTTTTCTACATTTCTAGTGGGGAATAATACTGCTGTCTTTCACTTGTTTCAAAAATTCCAATAACTTTCCTGTATAATAATAAAAAAAAAAATTTACACACACGTCTGATTTTTTTTTTTTTTTTTTTTTTTTTAAACTTACCCTCATGCCTAGAACCAGGAAACCAATCTCTTCCATCAAAGGATACTTGCTGATTTGCTGCTGAACCTTCTCTGCCGATGCGTATGGGTCATAGCTCTTTTGTCCAATTTTGACATCCATGATGCAGGGTTTGTTACACTTCCTTGATATATCTTCCAGTTTTAAATAAAGTTCTGTAAAATGTAATGTAATGTAAATGTAATTTCAGTCTACATAAAAATATTCTTAAATGTGTAAAAAATAAAAAAAAAAGATGTAATCATTTGATCTACTAGGCTGCCTGATATAAAACATCCGATATCATCATGGATAGCTGCCTGGATTAGGCCTGAACTGTAATTACAGTAACTGCCACACTTTGTTATATAAATGAGTTGCATTATGTTTGGATTCCATTCTTGCCCTAAGACAAAGTACACATTCCCATGGTCCATATTACTTAAGAAGCTGTTCGTACAGAACTAAAATTTCAGGGTACAAAAAATATTAAAAACACAAAACCTACACTAAACACATCTACATACCATCTGCAGATCCGGGAGGAGACCATGTGCCATAGTATTTTGGCAAAAAGGTTCTCAGATCACAGAGCTTAGGATCTGTGCAGTCACTTGAGAAAACCTGTGGAAAAAAAACAAACGTCATTGCAGATTTTGAAATCATTTTTGGATGTGTTCCTATGACAAGCTGCATCTGTACAATGTTAAAAAGACTGATAATGATACTTTTTTCCCTGGGATCATCAAACATCACAGATACACAGTAGCTCTGAAGTCGACTCTGTGCTTAATGAGCTTCTAATGGAGAAAACTTTTTTACTGGTTCAAGTTCTACTGTATCTTGCCAGCTGTCACAGTTCAAAGACAAAGTGAAAAATCACAGAACCTGATAAAGGCTACAAAAAGGAACAGAAAACAAAAAAGGCTTCCAGGCAAAGAGATATTAATCCTACAGACCGGCCAGCACAAACATTATACACAAAAAGAATTCATTTGGAAATTCATAATTTTGTACTAAAAATGTAAACAAAATCCTAACTCCATACAAAAGACAACATGACTAAAACTTTAAAATTACATAATTTAGCTAATATAATCGACCAGGTATACAATTACCATGTTGTAGAAGTCCAGTTCTCTTGGTCCACGTGGTGGAGGCTGTAATTGCTTCAGGACAGTCCCATCAGGATGCTGTAATATGCCTAAAAAATATACAATAAAATTTGTTACTGTATGATGTACTAAAGTCATAATGACCCGTTCTAAAGACAGAAGAATCTAGAATGTTAATATGAATTCCTCATCCGCACAGTAAACCCAAAAAAGAACAGCCATCAGACTTTCTAAAAAAAAAAAAAATAAAAAAAAAAAATCAGAGCCTTCATATATCAAGTTTAACCGTTATACTACAGGAAGTCAGCTGAGCTCTAGATCACTGTTGGTGATAAACTTTACAGCCTTCTGTCAGACATAACATTATTTTCTGACCATATTATCCAAGCTGTCAATGGTCCAATATATAAACCACACAACAATATACTCAAAAGTTTTTTGGCAAGGCAACACACCACAACAAAAGTACACTAAGCTGCAGAAATTCTCTCATCAACACATGCAGGCAGTACAGCCCAACATACATACATTATCTTCAAGCCGTTCCAATATAGGAAGTTAACTTGTAAGTTTACTTTTCTAAACCTAAAACATTTTAAAACTAAATAGTAAGTGTTCAGTATAAATGTAAAGAGGTCATAGGACCTATTTATCTTCCATAGATTGGAATTCAGCCTCTCTTGAGTCTATATACCACATGTGGGACGGTTTTTTTGTGGACAAAAAAATATAAAATTGACTGCAGATCCCTTTTGGCATTTGTACACAGCCAGTTCTTAGTTATGCTAGTTGTGCCTATGCAGCATAAATAGAAAAACTGGTACACATTAAAATGCTGAGATACACAGAACACACATGGAAGGAAGTTTTCTTCATATCCCGTATGTCACCATTTGTCTAAACCCCTGAACTGTGTAGCACAAGGCTCTACTAAATCACACTGCATTTGTCTTGCACAATGATGCATCATGCACACTTCATGTTGCAACTGAAACTTTTACTACTGCAGCAGAGTGATCAGTATGGTGTGTGTATCACAGTGCAGCTGAGGTTTATTCTGCTGAAAGCCCTATCACCCTCCCCACAATACTGCAAATTAACAGGGGGGGGGACAACTTTTCAATATGGTACTATGTCATTGACTTCATCAGTTGGTCTCTATTTCTCTCTATGTAATGCAGGCAAATCATAGCTAGCCTTCTGGAAAACTCCTACAAACTACAATGCAAGCAGTGGGTTGCCTTTTGGGAAGAGATATTAAAATTATGTCATGAGCAAGTGCCAATCCTGGAACATATTGACCACCCTAGGCAACTTCTACATGCAATAAGCCTGAAAAGGGGGTAGATGATTCTTGATGTCCTTCAGCCAAGAAAGGAGGCACGATCCATCCAACTTGCTGCAGTTTCCAATGCACATTTTGAGATGCTCACAGTGAACAGTGTAATTAGAATAAGCAATTTCAGTACAGTGCCGTCCCCTGCCCCTTTTAGCTGGGCACACCATCCGGCACTTTTCAGTAAACACCCGGCTGTTTTTGGGTGGTTACTGAAGAGTTGGGTCACAATACAGGGGCTGACACTCCCCTAAAATTTCTCCTCACTCAGCTTAAAAAAAATTCTGGGTTCAACACTGCAGTACAGTAAAGGAGCCTGTAAAGCAGCTGTAACAAAGATTAATGGATACAAATGGGTGTAGTAGCCAACCTTGCTCAGAACCCAAGCCATCACTGCCTTAAACAGATAAGAACAAAGTAGAAAAGGAACAGACACTAAACTTTTACTCACATTCAGAGGGAAAGGTTTTGATTAACCTGTGACTTGCAAAGCACTACTGATGTAATTGAAAACACTTAATATACACAGCAGCACACCAGTAAAGTAAACATACCTTGCCCACTAAAGTGTCCAGACTTGTCCTCAATCAGACCCAGAATGGCCCCTGGATGTTAGGTCCTTACAAGCTATCTTTACAATCAAAGATTCCATCCTGCCACTCCTGGCTAGAGATTGCACCAAACGTTATAACTTGTTTGATGAGTCTATCATTGTGTGGTGAACATATTGAATATACGTCACACACACATTCTCCTTCTGACCTCTGATTTCAGTAAAAACTCCCAGACAGAAAAAGTGAATCATACAGCTGCAATTCAATACATAAACCATGCAAACACGGCCAACAGGTTCTGATTTTTGTATATTGTTAGAATATGGAAAAAGTATGAACTAAGTGGCTTTGAACATTACAGACACCGAATTTAGTAGTAGCAGAACCTCAAAATGCTGAGCTTCTGGGATTTTCATGTAATGTGGTTTATTAAGTTTACAAAAGATTTTGCATAAAAAAAAAAAAAAAAAACCTTCAAATAAAAAAATTTTTCTAAATAATTGTAAGGCCATGTCAGCCCGGTGATTTTGCAGCTAGTAAAAACTCAGTGGCAACTAAGACAATGTTCCTTTACTATTGAGACATTCACCCACTTACTAGATCAGCTAGGTATCGCTCCCCTGTTAGCACAGAAATCTTTCCAGGCTGCAGGCCAACGAGGGAAGCAAATGTAAAGGGTACAGAAAGAGAATCAGATGCTGGTGAGGGGTCACTGATGGCAGACTTTTACCCACCTGACACCGGTCACATACTTTAGGCTATCTATAAAAGCCCTACAGACGCCTACACACCTTCATAGAATGATGACCTGTACAAGTCCTTATCAAGTTACATATGAACCTTTGGATTTATTAGATGTAAAGAAGAGCACACAGATCATGCATCTCCCTACAGTATTCTGGGAATCTTATCTCAAAGAATGACTAAACCCAATCATAAAAATTAAATATTGCTGGTTACCAGTCCCAAAATGTGGCGGCTGTATGTTTTCTAAGCCAAGAACATTTTGCAGCAATTACAGAAGACACCCGTAGATTTTGCCAGAAAAGATACATTCTTTCCTGTGAAATTCTATGGAGGAGTAAAACAATCTCATGATTTAGAAATATTAGCAGCTTACAAATGAGTGCACAAATGACTTCCTCTATACACTGCAGAGGTGTGCGCAATGCCACCCAGGGACTACAAATGTGTCAAATTTATAATTTTGTGAAATCTGTAAAATTAAAACCTAAAAAAATATTATTTTCATATAAATTAAATATAAAAAAAAATAAAAGCCCAGTAAGCTTGAATATAAAATTTACTTATGTATTAGAATACACTGAGCAGGGAGAAAATTAACCTGGACAAACCATTAGAAGCGTGTAACCACTTATATAAAACAAACACAAAAATAGAAATCACCTAACGCACATATTGTACTGGAAATAACAGAAGTGAAATATTGACACTTTTCCTGTCAGCTAAGTGAAAAAAAATAGGCAATGATGCACACAATACCCCCTGGAACCGGACAACTGAAGGCTGGAAGGCAGTTCTTCAATCTAAATGAAGTCATCACTGCTGGGAAATGCACCGGACGTTATGTTCACACAGGTGGTAAGTTGCCAGGAAGGTTTGCCTGTCGTGAGAACCTTCATGGCAGCGGTTTTTCAGGGGATGAAAGGGGGCAGTATTTATATAGCGCAATCATATTAAACAGCGCTGTACAAAGTTCATGGTCATGTCACTAGCTGTCCCTCAAAGGAGCTTACAATCTAATTTCCCTAGCATTGTCATATGTCTAATACCCTCTAAGGTTAATTTTGGGGGCAAGCCAAATAACATAACTGGCTGTTTTTGGGATGTGGGAGGAAATCCACAGACACAGGAGAACCTGCAAACTCCATGCAGATAGTGTGCTGGCCGAGATTGGAACCTGGAACCTGTGGTGCAAAGTGCTAGTTGTGGGGAGCTGAGTGATATTTGAACCTGCTTATTATAGCCTTACAGGGGAAAAAATAAATATTATGTATTTTTATACTGCAGAAACTAAAATAAGGCTATATAAACTCCAGAACTATTGGGAGGTTTCAGCAATGTTTACACTCTGTTTGTCCACCATTTTACCCCTTAAAATAATATTTCCCCGATGCAGAATGCAGAATCTTCCACATATCACTCACCACGTATAGAATTACCATACACATCGGATACTAGTGAACTTCCAAGCTATAACACCATGGATTTCCCCTCCCAGCCATGTGAACTCTGCATACACAAAGTGCTTTTCACTTGCATTGACAAGCAGCGGGCAGCACAGTTTTACATGTGTAACAGGACAGGCATGTAACTGCTGGGAGGCTTAAACCAACAACCCCAGGCTAATAACCAAATATACAGCTGGAGTACATCTACACAATCCATTGTAACTGATAAAACTTTTGTAATACCCAATGCAGTGACCTCACCGTCTTCCACTGTTGTTAAGCAATACAACTTGGTCACCATCCAGACTCTAGCAGGTCCATGCAACACTGATGAGGTGCAATCTGCATTACACAAGGAGGACATTGTGCAAAGTCTGCCGGCTCACATTGCTGACCCTCCCTGTGCTGGCGAAAACAAGAAGCCAAGCCACAAACAAGGCAAGGTATTTATACTAAATGTAGAGCATACAGCTCTCATAGCTTTGGGATATAGAATATTATATAAACCTAGTGTAACATGTATCACCTGCTTTAGTAGCAGTAATTTATTGTGACATTTACCACACCCAGGCACTGTCAGGGAAACAAATGTCACCGACAACACCTCTTACCACCTGTCAAATGAATGGGCCTATTCGGTTCAATGTTAGGTTTTGGGTTGTGAATCTGCCTAAAGCACTAGCACTAAACTGTGAATCCCAACCTTAGACTTATAAACATCAATCTGATATAACAACAAAAGACCTAGAAATAATAATCTGTACATTCTATTCAGGGCCCAGACCAGGGTAACATCGTCACCTTCACTCTGCCAACCTCAACATGGCACATCAGGTGAATGGATGTTCTCATATCTGGTGATCAGAAAGTGATAGAAATATGATTAGAAGAAGAATTGGGTTCTCCAATATGGACAACTGGCCAAGAAAAGCAAAAAGGACGCCCTAACACCCCAGCCCCTCTCCAAAACAAAATCCAGGAGAACCAGCTGATGGGATGGAGGCAGCAAAAACCAAACCTACTCATCCCTGCCATGGAAAACTAAAATACAAGTTTTAGATATACAGTACTGCTCAGAATACAAGTTACTAATAAAGACCAGATGATAAACATTGGATTATTCTGCTCATACCCAGCCAGTACTGTGCTGTCACCCATGTATTGCATTGTTCTTATATATGAGCCGGTAACACAGAGCACCACAATGTGACAACTCCGAGTCCTTCCATACACAAAGGACACACACACACCTGGCTCGCCTGACACACACGCACACCTGGCTCGCCGGTCACACACACACACCTGGCTCACTGGACACACACGCACACACACATACGCACCTGGCTCGCCTGACACACACACACACACGCACCTGGCTCGCCTGACACACACGCACCTGGCTCGCCTGACACGCACACCTGGCTCGCCGGTCACACACGCACACCTGGCTCGCCGGTCACACACGCACACCTGGCTCGCCGGTCACACACGCACACCTGGCTCGCCGGTCTCACACACATGAACAGAGTAGCAGGACAGGCTCAGCAATACACACCAACTTTATCTTTGCCGTACATATGGCCGGCCACCTGATGAGAGAGGGGGACGCAGCCATTGAGTGAGTGCTCCTTGTCCCCGGGGGGGAGTTGTTGGAGGTCCGGGCACCCCGGGGGCTCCGCTCCTCTGTGTTGATGTTGGGTTGTCATTCTGCAGCAGGGTATTGGGGGGGTATGTTGTGCACCCAGGTAACGGGACCGGCGTCTCCTGCCTCACCGTCCGCCCTCCATCCTCATCATCCCCGGCATGCCGACCCTCGGTGCCTCCTCCCCGGCTCAAGCACACATGCGTCCCCTATACAGCACGACTGGGCGCAGCTGACAAGCTCTCAGCCTCCTGCGTCACCGCGTTACTTTTCAGCCAGCCCGGGAACCGCCCACTTCTGACGTCACGTGAGTACTTCGCACCCGTTCAGAGGGCTCCTACGGGGGCGTGGCGTGAAACCGCACGTAGTGAGTGGGCGTGTCGTACATGCAAATCACAGCAATGGGCTTGGTGTTGTTTGCTCAGGCTGGGTGTCTGTGCGCTCGGTGTGATGGAGGGGGCTGCTTATATCATAGAGGGAGAGAGGGGGCTGACCCCTGCACGGCCTGTGTGCAAGGGCCAGTGTGCCCCAACTGTTTATAAAAGTTAAGAAATCTCTCAAGAAATGTTCAAATTGCTGTTCTGCCAAACCAGATGCTGCTTTGTTTCTGGAATTATAATACAGGATATGAGAGGTATCATTTTACCAAAGGGAAGCTGTAAGTATAGCGTGTCTTGTGCACAGTTTTCTGTTGAAATATTTCCTTCTTTTTTGCCTATTTTAAGAAGTTGGGAATTGAGTAAAACGTTCACATTAACCTCACCCTGATGTTTTATGATTAACATACTTAACAGGTGTGTTGACTAAACATCCCTGGAGGCAATGATCTAATTACAAGTTATCCTACATCATATTTATTGTTTTACCGGTATTAGCTGTGAATAGCTGTAATGAGTATTCTACTCATTCATTCTACAATTCTGAATTTAGTCCTGCTGGCTAGTAATTTTAAATCAAAACCCAAATGTTTATTGAATTAGAACTCATGCTTCATTGCTCCAACAACACAAAATTGCATAAACCTGTTGTTTAAATCCCTTTACCTAATAATCCTGCAGTCTTTTTTCAGACACTATTCACTGGCATGTTCTTTGGAAGCAAGGAACAAGGTTTTTATGGCACAACCTCATCAAATAAACAATCATGGAGAGCAATCCATTCCCCAGGTGTGGTGTGATACTTGAGTTCAGCGAAAATAAATCCTTGCACAAACAATTTGCTATGACTTTTTTAAACTTTAAATTACATGATAAATCAATTGCTGGGTTGTACAAAATTACGCCGGCAAAAGCATAGTTATTAGGATAATGTGCAAATTTGAAATACCAGCATAAACTAGTGGGTTGAAAAAGTTTTAATAATGACTTGCATAATTGATAATGATAATAATGATAAGCAAAATTCACAAAACTTTGACTTGATTTGCATGTGAGGATTAGAAGAGTCACCCTTCTGAACCACTGTGATGGGCATCACATGAGACAAATAACAAGATAAGAGAGGAGACAGAGATGTATATTTGTCACCACCATACACAAAGTTAAATGGTATCAGAAATAACTTGGGAATACATTTACATGCTGTTTTAAAGCCCTAGGCTACGTACACACGTGCAATATTTGTTGTTGGAAATGAACGACTAACGACTGATTGTCTGATAATTGTTAAAAAAAATTGAACAATGACTGGCCAAGGACGCGGATGAACGGGAAATGTATTCCCAATAGTATTTCCCAACCTGCGAAACCATAGTATTCCTCCCGAGACTACTAATGAGCAGTTTTGATCTCTCAGGTCAGACACCAATGATCTTTTTGGCTGTAAAGGTGGCAGCTTTCCCATTGGCAATTATCTTCCTTATTATAGTAGAAGTTTCTTGAAGATCAGAAGCTTTGATCTAGACCTTTCCAGTTTTACTGTCCTTATCCTGCAACCTTCTTTGGATTGGATTTCAGTTTTCCTAATCACAAGGCTCTGCATCACATACAGTTGTTACCTAGGGCACTTTTTGTTAAGAATGGTATCAACCCATTCCCAAATCCTGTTTCTCATTAGTGTTGGTTGAATGTGCCTCTGTTTCCCAATGTTCAGCTTGATTTGTAGCGGAATTTGAATCCCATTGAAGAATGGATCTGGTCCAGGATTGAAAACATTTGCTAACAAATAGCAAATGACTTTATGAAATCTATTCCAGCTTTATTGATGAAAGTGTTGCTTCTCCAGCCTTGGAGAGCTTTATAAAATCAGGCCCACTGACAAAAGCAAATTCTAACAACACTACATAACGTACAGCCAGTCTGGTGGATGCTGACAGATTATAATGCTCAATGACAAGTATAGCAAACAGCTGAATCCAATTGTAGACCATCAACAATCATTACCTTTGTTAATTTGAGAATGAATGATGTTCAGGTTGAATTAGTTACAGACATGACACCAATCACCTACTTATCAATAAATCTATGTATCTATGTATATTGGTCCAGTATCTGTCATCATACAGCCCTTTTATTTTTCTAAAACCAGGTATGCAAAAAAATATAATTTTTTAACACTCTAATTAGTATGGTAACAATGAAGAACGGAGGAAATAACGAAATATAGGCACTTAACACCTTGTCATTGCTCCTGCCACAGCTTTATTCTATGTGTGTTATTTTCCTGTTTACCTAATTCTAATATGAAACTTTTGTTTTAGAGTCACATGATTGTCAGGAAATATATGTACAGTAACACGGGGTAGGATTTGTAGCTTGCATGTTGCACAGAGTATTATTTCCTATCTTTGACATGTCTCTGTTAACTTTTCCATGAGTGATCCTATTGTCACACTGTAATCCTTATCGCAGTAACTCCCTTTCTATCAATATTTGCTGGATTCCTTTTATCACTGTTTCCTGGATCAGTTTTATTGAACGCTAAATAAAGTAAGAAATTATTAGCCAAGTATGAAGTATACACAGAATACTGTATACAATAAGGTAATACATCACCAGTCAGATAAAAATATATTAAAGAGGAACTAAACCTAAGATTAAAAAATGCAAACAGGCCCTTTTTTATTGCAGGTCATAACTGTTCTGTAATAAAATAAACATATCTGATTGGTTGTAAAAACTAAACTTACCTCTCCTCCTTCCATTGCTGGCACCTAGAATGAGGCATAATTGGGCTGAGAAATCAGGAGTGCATGTTAGGGGTAATATGTAACAAAGTAGAAATAGGGAAAAGGTGCCGTTGGATATTTCTAGGGGCACCCGGAGAGGTGAGATTTCTACTAATCTCTTCTTGACCTGAAGAATGTCATTGCTTTTATTGATAGCAATCTATCTCTAGAACTGGCAACAGTACTCAGATACCCCCAGTATTCTGCATGGGGATTTTACACCTGAACATCAGAAACACATGAAAGGCTGGTGAAACAGGGACTACTTACAAGTCATGCTGGAGGCAAAGCTAGGAGCATAGCCAACATTGGAGACAAAACATAATTAAAGAGTGCAATCAAAACAAAACAAGTTGAGGACAGACAGTGAAGGTACAACGCCAGTGATATCTGGGTATGAAACAGAATAGGTTCAATAGTTCACATGGTTCCTTCTACCAGGGCAGCTGGCATTCCTCCCTCAGACTGCTTGAAGCCAAGAAATGTATGCATATCCACTTCATCTAATGTCTATAAAAAGAGACCCTGTCATCGGACCATTTATTTCAATAACAATCCAACCATGAGAATGTATATGCATAAGGCGTGGTAATTACCTGTGAAAGTCTATCTTATCCAAAAGCTCTGAGACTACCGCTGGACAATACCATCTTAGATGTGATGTCAGAAGCAGAAATCACAAATGTTAAGTCGCATACACAGTTGCAATTATAGTCGTTGGAAAGGATCTTTCACGATCCTATCCAACGACTAAGCCCTCCACGATGCATGAATGATGCTGTACATACCGCACCGTTCTGCTCTATAGAGAGAGAAGGAGGACAACGGCGGAGCGGCACCCCACTGCGCGCTCTCCCCCTTCACTTGCATTATGATCGTTCATCGTCTGTGGATCCGCCAGGACGGTCATTGGGATGATCAACGTCGCGCACTGTACAAACTTCAGATTCTCGTCCGATATCGGACCTGAGACGATTATCGGGCGAGAACCATTGGAAGTGTGTACATAGCTTAACTCTAATACCACTATATATCATTGCCGTTTGTTCTTTGTTCATCCCTCAGTTTCTTCATAAAAAGTGAAGAAGGAAGGTGAAGGAAGGGACAGAGAAGCTTGGCCAACAAAGACAGCACTCTCAGAAGACAAAAGGGTTATGATTTGCAAGGAAAGAGGAATTGCTCCTTGATAATCAGGAAATTCAGATGCATAATACAAGTTAATAAAATATGTTCAGAAATAAAAATAATTCTGCAAATAAGCATATTTAGGCATACCTAAACTCTTTTGGGTTAAAAGGGTGGACAACTCTTTTATTTAAAGTAGAAATTTTGATTTTGTTTTTTTTTAAGGGCAACACCCTTTTTTTTAAAAAAAAAAAAAAGTGGGGGTGCAGCACGGTCCCCTGAATTCTCAATCGCCTAGGCAATCAAGAATGAATGGGAACGCAGAGCCTCCTGGGATACCTATGTCATACATCCGGGGAGGCTCTTGGCTGTTCTTCTACGCATGTCTGAGCATTGGCAAGATTGGCAAGTTTTTTCCCCATCTAGGTCACCTGATCACCCGATCTCGTGCCTGCGCAGTGTGAGATCAGGTGACATGAGAAGAAGAACACGGAAGAAGAGAGGAGAAGATGGCAGCGCCCAATGCTCCCTATCCGTTGGGCCAAATATGGATAACTGGACAACGCGGGACACGATGGAAGAAACCTCCCAATGGATAGACTGATCTGCGGGATTGAAGGTTAGTGTGATTTGATTGTTTTAGGTTAGTTTTGGGTTTACTTCCACGTTTTCTGTACTTTTACTTGCATTCTACATTGGTGATAGGGACTCTTTCAGGCTATTTCATTCCACTAAACAGTTGTCAATTTGTACCACTCCAAAAACCTATATGTTTTTCTAACATTCATGATATCTATAGCTTTTTTAGGGCTCTATTTATAAACCAGGGAATCTGACATTCCCTCAAACATTTACTGGTGGGAATCAATTACTGCCATTGAAACACATGGACCTGGATAATTCAGAGTACCGGTATATCTGATGCCCTGTTTTATAAATAGAGCAACTTCTATAATTTTATATCTTTAATAACATCTAAGGTCATTTGCAAGACTGAAGCTTTCTGAACAAATTTCATAACCCTAATAGCTTTAATGGATGTTTTGCAAAACAGATTTAGGCTTTTTTGTGCTTTTGAACCTTGTATGGCTATTTTGTGCTGCTGGTAACTTTTTATGGTTATTATGCAGAACAAATCACATTTAAAGCATCTTGATAAGACCAGATTGTATACATTTTTTCTGCTTCTGATTATTCTGAACTCTTAAAAATGACAAACAATAAATCTTGATTTGATGTAATAGAATTTTTTAATTCTGTGTTCTCATCAGCTCTGCAGCTATTTTTTTCCATGTTCCTATTTTGGAATCCACATGAGTTTAACACCCACATACACTGCCACAGGCTCAGGAGCTTAGTGAAAGCTTCACATTTCCATCTGTCATCTACTGCTCAGCAATTCAGTCTGTTCCTTGCATTGTCCACTTACCTTTGCTAGAAAAGTCATTATTTAAGGCAGGATTTATCATATTTGTCTGGCTTGCCTATGCTTTTGCCAATAAACATAAAAACAAACATCATACCTTCAAAGATATTTTCTTGTCATATGGCTATAAAGTCATAAAAATAAATGATTGTATCAGATGCAGAATCTGTATTTTTCTTGATAGAACTACTACATTTAATTTTTGGCTTTAGAATACACAGTGCTATGTTCACTAAAAGGTCATTATTTTTCTCATATTGCTGACTATTTTTCTTTGATTTATATGGTAAATAGAGATAAAATTACTCACTTAGCGGTTTGCTGTGAATTTGAAAAACAAGGTGAATCTGATACTTTCCAGGTGAATGGTGATTGGACATTTTCATGCAACATGTGTATATATAAAATGTGTGGTCTGTAGGACATTTTTTAAATCTAAGCAACTATGAAGATGAATGATGGGAATTGCTACAGACAGAACAGATCAGCATGCAGTAAAAAAATACAAGAAAACAATAAATCTGTTCACCAATATCTGCTCACAATGAACTTGCATTGTTTGATTACTGCACTGAGCATGTGTTACTATAGTATTGGTTGGATCTATGTAAAGATTTATTTTCTCAATTGAAATTGCATGAGTCATTGTGAATTCCTTTTTTTTATATTTACACTTTTTGCACTCAAAGAAAACCTTTCGGCCAAATGATATAGGTTGTGAGCATGTGGCACAATTTTTATTGACACCCTTTACATCCCATGTTAAAAGAATTGAAGTTGAATTCTAGTACTAAAACTTACTTACTCTGATTTTCAGATTCTCACAATGGACCTAACTTATTAAGGCTCTCCAAGGCTGATGATGATAGGCTTTCATGGGGGAACCTGGGTAATCCATCAAACCTGGGAAGGATTTCTTAATATTCATTTACTATTAGTTAAATGTTTTCAATCCTTTCCAGGTTTGCTGGGTCATCCAGGTTCTCCCATGATGGTCCATCTTCTCCAGTCTTGGTAGTTTTAATAAATCAGGCCATTTGTGTATTTGCAGGATTTTAGCTAAAGCCATCCCCATATCCTGGAGACATCCATGTCTGGCATCATTTAGCCTGTCATAGGTATAGTGGGTTATGAATTATGAAATAGTGGGGGGGAGGAAAGGAAAGTAGTAAGTTGCTAACTATCCCACAACTAATGTCAGCTGTCTATGACCATCTTCTGTAGCATTAAATTCCATATATATTACGTGTAGCACTTCAACAATGCTAGGGGGGCTTTACTTTTTCAATTATTTTTATAAGAAACCTTACAAAACTAACTGGTTTATTTCAAAATAGCCAAGGCTTTGTCTGACTTGCTGCTGAGTCCAACCCATTTAGAATGGTTTGTTCTACTAGTTTGTATGGTAAACCCAGCAATCCAGCAACCTTTGTGTATCTGGTGATAAGCAGGTTTATCCGGGTTCTTCCCTAACAGTAACAAGTAAAAATAGAACTGTATAAAAGTTAAAGCATAACTTATGTGTAAACCATCTATTACAGCAATTACAACTAGACATTTATCAAGTTTTATGGTTATCAGTAGTAGTGTTGGTCAAATATCTCAACATGGAAATATTGTTTGGGTTATCAAATGCCGAATTTGAACACCATTAAAGTCAATGGTGGGAGAATTTGAGTTATTTTTAGGGACTGTGAAGAACTGCAAGAGGAATCAGGGGAGCAAGGCTGACAGCTCCGCTCCCCTGATTGCTCTTGCAGCCCTTTATTAGTTGTATGTGTTCTTGGATAGAGTTTCTCTATCCAAGAACACAGGGAGTCCTGTGTTCCTGGATAGAGAAACTCTATCCAGGAATAGGGAAAGTGCTCCCTGATTGGCTAAGGAAAGCTTTAATTAACCTCTAGTGTCGCAGATCGCACACCGTTCTCAATGAATGCGACTGCAGCCAAGTTTCAATATTCATTCACCTCCAGTGCTCTGTGATTGGCTGAGGAAAGGAAAATCCTGATGACGCGTGTGCTGTGATAAATGGGGAAATTTGCCCCCATTGAACCTCTAGTGCCCGGGTATTCCACACTGACAGGAGGATTCCTACGGCTGTGCAGGGAATTGTGGGATAACCTGTAAAAAAATAAAAATTACACAAATCACACACATTCAATAAATTACTTTAACAATAATTTTTTTAACACATTTTATTACACACAAATTTGCGCCATATTTGGGTCGAATATAAGGACAACCTGAATTCGAACACCAACACTAGTTATCAGTTCCAAGGGTAGCCCAGGCCAATCTAATATTATGAATATTACATACACATATACAGAATGCTGATAACTTTGAGTGGCTCCTCAACGTAACTTCAGAAAGCAGCTGTGTGACAATGTACCGAAAAACACCGCAGTGTACTCTAATGCACTAAACTGCAAAAATGTAGCTTAGTCCACATTCTTGTGCAAAACAGCCAACTTATTTTAAAATTTTCATGCAGATTGTGTTCAGACACGAATGGGCCCTAACCAAAAGTTCATTGTCATATCACTAGCTGTCTCTCAAAGGGACTCACAATCTAATGTCACTACCATCGTTATATGTCCTTATTACAGTCTAAGGTCAGTTTCTGAGGCATCTTTTGGGATATAGGAGGAAATTGGAGTGACTTGAGGAAACCTACGCAAATACAGAGAGAACATACAAACCCCTTGAAGGCAGTGTCCTGGCAGAGATTTGAACCTGTGACCTAGTGCTGCAAATGTAAAAGTGCTAGTTAGTTTAATCCATCCAGGAGGTGGTCATGTCTGTTACCAGAAAGACAAATGTATCTTAAATAAAACCAATCATCTGTACCACTATGAAATCTTTATGTACTGTATTTGTCAATGTTATTATTAATAGTTCTGTTCCTATAAACCAAGTTTTATTACAAGTTTAATGAACCTATAAATGTTTGTACAATCTTTAGCCAATTATCCTAAACAATGCAATCTACAAATGAAATTAAACTCAGCTATCCAACTGTTCTATGTGAGGTTGGAAAGCTCAAATGCAATCAATGTGCCCAGGTAAATCATTTAGCATAAATCAATTAAAACAATAGCAGGCTGTTTGCTACGTGACACACATGAAGACTCTTCCATTTAGTAGGTAGCTCCACCAAGACTCTGGAACTTTGTACTCAGGCCATAATTAGATTAAACCTTAACTATGGCTATATTCGAGATCACTGAATAAACTATCATTAGCTCTGTGTCTTTGTACACAACAGACGTGCAATTCTGAGCTCAAGGCCATTGGCAATACACAGTGAACAAAAAATATATTCGCTGTCTTTCCTGTCAAATGATTTGCTTTGTTTTGTACAATTTGATTTGTAGTTTTCTAAAACATGAACTTTCCAAAATGACTTAAATCTTCAATCAATACTATAGAAGCAGCATGTCTTTGTCAAGACATCCCAGCCATTGAGAATATATATATATATATATATATATATATATATATATATAGCAATGGCAGAATAAGATTTTTGAAGTGATAGGCATTCTGCACCAATACCAGCTTCCACTAACCTTTCTAATGCAGGGGTAAAGGGATATCACCCTGAGGGAGGTAGCAGAAAACCACAGTATGTCTGAATGGCCATATTCTGTTTCTTTCCCTGGGTGTCTCGCCATTCTGGGTTCCAGCTGATAAAGGTAGTAACACCGCTGACACAATATATGTAAGCCTTTAGCGGTGCAGAGCGTTTGTGTATTCACTTTAACCCATAGCCAATTTGGTAACTATTGCTCCTTAGTATTTTCTTTCAATCCTCCCCGGACGTTATAGAAATTTAGGAAAGTGAAGGCAAAAGCAGGGGTGTGGGTTCTGCACAGCAGTTATGAGACACTTCTAAAAAATAAGTTGGCTTTGAGTAGGGTGAGGTTCATGTTCACTGCTACCATGGGTTACCCAAATGGTATTGGAAAAGTTAACAAATCTCTGACTTTTCAACAAAAGTTTGATGCCAAAATTAAGAAACACCTTTAAAAAATGATTTATTTGAAAATAGTGCACAACAGCCATTTTGGTATTCATATATAACCGCTGTTGCATTGCCAGGCTTCCCATGCCTATGGTTTGTCAACACTAGCCTTACAAATTATTGATATACCAAGATTTGCCCCATATACTTCAGTGGCAGACTTTAAACAATACGTTTCGGTAACATCAAACAACATCAAGATTCGCAAGCTATAATGTACATGGAGTCAAATTTAATAGCACGTTTAAAGGCAAATTTGAAGTAAAAAAAAATAAATTATGGAAAGGAAAAAACATTGGAAATTACTATTTGAAGTCCTGACCCTTACAACTAATGCACCTTTAAGAAGGGTGTTTGGTAATTGCCTGCAGATAAGGAAGAATCTACAGTGGTTTTGTGCATATTTTGTTTAATATAGTTAATATTCAGTATATATATGTTATTTTGTTATAATGTTATTTTTGTTTTGTTGTTTTTAAATATTTATATATATTTATTTAAAAAAACAACAAAACAAAAATAACATTATACCATTGCCCAAAAAGATTTAGGGGTCTACTTATAAAGCAGCGAATCTGATATTTGCCAAACGTTCACTGAAGGAGATTCAATATCTACCACTGAAACACCTGAACCTGGAAGATTTTCCACTAGAAATTGTTTAGTGAAAGTAACTGTTTTATAAATAGACCTCATTTTACCTTTATTGGAACTGGTTTATTACATGTTCAGTCCTAATTTATTTCAGTTATGACGTTTATCATTTCAAAATATTCAGGATTTCTTTACTTTGACAACTGCTTTAAATGATGCTGATAACAGTCTTCCAGATCCTGACTGTGCATATATGTATCAAATATCAGCAGTTCATAGCAAAGAATAATAGATACTGGGGGATTAGCCCCTGTGTCCACATTGAGGGCCATGGCTGGGGGAGTGTGGCTTGCTGAAAGAAATAAAAAAGGCTGCACAGAAGAGGACGACCCAAAGATGTGGGAGATAATATGCATTTAATCCACAGCTGCTGTGCTAGTTTGCATGGGAGAAGGAAGGTCACAGTGATAGAAATTGTTAAATGACCTCTGGGGGGGGGTCATCATTGAAGTGGGGGTTTTACTGGTGAGCACCAATGATTTTCAGTTACACCTCTAAATGTGAACAGCCCAAAGGTTTTTTAACTAAATTTTGTATATTCAAACTTTGGTACCCAGGCTGGTTCTCTTTAAGCTGATTGCACAATGTTGAACAGATCTCGCTAATGTAAAGGAATTGCAGGCTAACCTATCATGTGCTTGTATGCTGCAACTTGCACAATGTCAGCGTTTTGTGACTAATGAACACTATACAAAGCTCTGATGAATACAACTGTTTTGCTCCATTATGTGTATTACAATGATGCTTAGATTAGATGAAAACCCTTATTCAAATCTCATGGTCAGCTCACAGTGACGTCAGACAGGCCTCAGTGCTGCTGCCGAAATCTTGGATCTCTGTTTTTTTACATATCTGTTGATAAAAGTGAATGTGATAAGCAATATACCATGTTTCGGTGGCTTTACAATGGTAATGATCTCTGCAGCCTTTATTTTCTTTCATTAACTTTTTAGCAATATTAACAGGGAGAGAGAAAAGACCTGAAGAGGCTGACCGATGTGCTATATTGCCAAAATATTAATTATTAGTTGTCTCATCAAAATTGTAAACATAAAAGGTAAAGTCAACCTTCATATTTGATAGTGATCTCCAACATTATCATCTTAAAGTGGAACTAACTTATAGTAATAATAGTAAAAAAAATAGTAAAACACTGGAGAAGGTCCCTTCTGCAATAAAATAAACTTTTCTGCCTGACCATAATCTTTCCATTACATTCACCGCTTTTTGCTCCGTTGCAGGTGCCTGCATCAACACCCCATCTTCTTTTGGATTTTGGGATTTGGGAGTTTGGAATCTTTGGCTATCTTAATTGGTTAGGCCACAATAATACAACTCCTGCACGTGTGCACAGGAATGCAATCATTCCCGACAGCCAGCTATGTTCTCATATTTTTTCTAGTCACTGTGAATGAAGAAAAGTAAAATCCATAATTCTAATTCTTAATTCTAAAAAAGAAAATTCTATGAAAGAATTTCCATCTCTGTTGGGATTTCCATTTGCTTCCTATTGAATTATAGTTCCTATTGAGAAATAGAAAATAATGGTAAGTCTCCCCAATCAATTCTATATCAAAAACCAAATATTATGTGTTGGCCTTAGATAAACTTGAAAGTTATATTTTCATTTACTCTGCATAAAATATGTGGGCAGTTTATTCTAGAAACTCAACATCAGCTCAATCAGCTTTAATGGTAATATAGGAATACAAACTTTCACTCCGCAGCCCTTGCAGACCAAACTGTTGCTATTCTTGATTCATACAATTTAACATGTTTATATACAGTTGAAGTGATGAGATGTTTGGATTTCATATACACATCTGGTACAGGCTGCATCTCTCTCAATACTCCTGGTTTACACAAAAGAGGAAATATTTATGCCTGTAGACCATTTTTCCATTAACTTTCCAATGCCATGTCCTTATTCTTCTTTCTGAAATTGAAAAGGCTATAAATGTTACAATAAATGCACATATATATATATATATATATATATATGAGGAGGTACCCAGCCTAAGGTACATTTTAGGGACCGTCAGGGAATATCTCATTGGCTTCATTCAATTCATTGCTACTGATCTCCCCAAGTTGTAAACTGGTATAAGGGACAATAATATAATTAGAAGCAGTGTAGTCCAAATACTGCACATCATAAAGTATGCTGGTGCTAAGAAAACATGTGATTGCAATAAGGCTGGGGGTGGTTATAAGTAGAAACAGTGGTGCTATATAACCAGAATCACCAATGCAAACAACCATTATATGACCATTTTTTAAGATGTCATGTAACTGGAACCAGTAATGCTGTGTGAGATGTATACTAAGCTAAGCCTCACTAAACAGAACTACATTTTTTAAAAAGAAAATATTTTGTATTGCAGTGCAGGTTTTGACAACTTGTGATTTTCCATCCCATGTGGGCCTGAAAGCCCAGGTATACCTTAGACAACAAAGTACTGTATGTTGAGATTGCAGTAAACAGACAAAAGTTACACAACATTATTTTAAGAGAATACAAATGAAAAAAATCACAATTGGTAAAAACTGTAAAGTTTACATGTGAGAAATTAGCCTTAACTTCTGAGTCCTCCTCCCCACAAGTGTTCTTGCTTTTGCCAAATTCCTCTAATATAATTTATTAAGCCTTCACCCATTACTATAAAGCAGGGGTGCTTAACAGGTGGATTGCAAGGTAGATCACAAAGGCAACACGAGTAGATCACAGAGCCCTGCCTTTTAAAATAAACTCTACCGTGCACAAGAGTTATTAACTCAAAAGTTTTATTGTTGATAGATCATTTTGACTTGGTCATTTTAACCCATCCCTGCACCCTCTATCCACATTGTTATTCCATAGGGGGGAAACTGACCAACAAAGGAGTAGCAATATAAATATCAGTTGTAGTTCTATAGCTGTTTTGAAGAAAGTGTAGGGAAGTACATTGGGCCTGATTTATTAAAGCTCTCCAAGGCTGGAGAGGATACACTTTCATCAGTGAAGCTGGGTGATCTGGCAAACCTGGAATGGATCTGGTTCAGGATTCAGGATTTGCTAACATTTAGCAAATTACATTTAGGAAATCAATTCCAGGTTTGCTGGATCACCCAGATTCACTGATGAAAGTGTATTCTCTCCAGCCTTAGATAGCATTAATAAATCAGGGCCATAACATCAAGGTGTGATATCTTTGCAGCATTAAAGAAGTAAAAATATCCATAGAAAGATGAACAATTAAGCAGGCACCAATGAAAACAATGGATGCATCAATATACCTGCATATCTAAGCATACAATCCTAAACTATAATTAATACCTAATAATTGGTTATTATCTTTAAATTAGGGAATTTGGTTCCAAATATTTTCTCGGTCAGCACAAAGCCATCTCAGTTTTTCTTTTGTTTACTTTCACAATTTTCGTCTTCTTTGTCCTTCCAGGTTTACCCAGCCTCCACATCCTATTACACTTGGAATTTGGTCTATCTGACCAGACCAGTTCATTCATATCTCAATGAAGGGAAGTTAAGCATTAAAACTCAACCTGAAATTGTAAATAAACTATTTTCGTGTTAGCTATCTATATATTTAAAATTGGATGTATGTATGTGTGTATGTTCCATCATCACTCGAAAACACATGGAGATATTTCAACCAAACTTGCCGTACATACGACTGAGATTCATATGAGTGCACCAGTCATCTTTGTACAGTGCTGTACTATATGTCAGAGCTATATTTGGATGAACCACATGGAGACATTTCATCCAAACTTGCTATGTTTCACCAACACTAGGAAACCCATCACCAAACTGTTAGACATATGACTGAGAGTCATGTGAGTACACCACTGATTACAAGGAAACGCATGGGGACATTTCAACCAAACTTGCTATACATATGACTGAGACTCATGTGGGTGCACTGCTGATCTTTGTACAGCGCTGTACTATATGTCAGCGCTATATTTGGATGCACGTATGTATGTTTCACCATCACTCAGAAACACATGGAGACATTTTAAGCAAATGTATTGCTCAGCACAGTGTGCCTTTTGCTTATGTTTTTACATACTTTTTTGTACTATAATATAGGATTGCAGTAAATTAATAGCCGGGCCACGCCGGGTAATCGGCTAGTAAAAGTATAAATATTACCATGCCCAGAGCCATGTGAGCAACCAATTTGTATTCATTTATTATTCATGTATTGTTTGCAACTTGTTTGTTAATTATTTGCTTATATTGGTTTTTATCTATGTATATGTTATCCAGTTATTAATCCATAAGAGCATATATATATATATATCATTATAAGAATGTGTCCAGTTAAATGTGATGAACTACTACTAGATATTCAATGACCTGCATAAATAAGAACCTGATTTATTCAAATTCCAAGGCTGGAGAGGATACACTTTCATCAGTGAATCTGGGTAATCCAGCAAACCGGGAATGGATTTCTTAAAAGTCATTTACTATTTGTTAGTAAATATTTTCAATCCTGGACCTGTTTGCTGGATCACCCAGCTTTACTGATAAAAGTGTATCCTTCCCAGCCTTGAAGAGCTTAAATAAATCAGGCCCACAGTCTGACTAACAGTTTCTTTCACCTGCCTGTGTTCTGATATGGTCCAATGGCATTTATGTTGCTACATAGGCCACTGTATTGATCCTGGAACTCAGAACAAACTACAGTAAGGTGTTTCCAGACTACCTGTACTGAACCACTTATGCTATTAAATTCTATATGCAGATCAGCACCTAAGGCAGGAAATCACTGACTACAGGGGCCCAAGGGCCCCTCAGCAGGTACCAGGAACTACAGGAGAGATACCAGAGAGGAATCTGGAGGTCTTGCTCCAATCAAAACCCCCTTTCATAAACCAGCAGCATAGAGCATGTGTCAAATAGAGAACATTACCAGCAGATGTCTGTATGGAATTTTCTGAGACACAGGCCAGAGTGGTATTTTGTCAGCTGAAAAGGGCCCTGCAAAATATTTAAACTATCATAATAATATTAGAATGTCTAAATATATTGAAGGGAGGCTGCATATTTTTCATATCTGTGATTAGATATAAGAACAGCTGCAGACAGCAAGTAAAATCATATAGTGATCTGCCAGTGCTATATAAAAACACTAACTGTGTGTCAAATCACCTTAACAATATATCTTTGTTTTATTAATATTAGGAAGCATACATATTTGGCACAAGTATTTCACATTTGTTGACATGCTACTTTGTTCAGTTTTCTGAAAGCTATTCTGGATAGTACCAAGGAGGCCCTGTTCTGCAATGTTAGATGGCAGCATATATAGGCCAACTATAAGAGAGGTTTACAGGGGAACAAGAAAAGTAGTTATATATTTCCCAACCTGCCAAATTGCTTCCAAGACCTGCGGTTGGTTGGCAATATATGCTGGTACTCCATAGAAAATGGTTCATCATCCAGTACAGTTGAGATCCCTAATAAATATGAACACTCAAATACACTCAAGACTGGAAAACATAAACTAACGTGGGAAAACCTGGGTGATCTAGCAGATCTGGAATAGATTTCCTAAAATTGGTTTGCTATTAGATGGTGATAGTCGATCTTCTCCAGCCTTGTAGAGAGGGTTAATAAATCAGGCCTATTGCACCTAAAGGTGTTTGTAGCACAAAGAATTCTTATCAGTGAAACTAATCAACTTGTTTTTCCAGTTTTATTGGAAGTTGGTAGTAGTTGTTTGCTCTATTCTTTTGACCTTCTTAAAGATTACTAAAAGATGGTAGAAGATGGACCTTAAAGAAACAATACTTGTTGGGAAAGGGGCAAAATAGCTACTTTAAATAGTGAAGAATTTCCTATGTTTATGGACCATCTAGAACAGGGGTGTCAAACTCAAATACACTGAGGGCCAAAATTAAAAACTTAGACAAAGTCGCAGGCCAACCTTGAAATTTATTGAAAAAAATTGAGGAATATTTTCCTTCTCATTAGATATAAACCCTTTTCATATGGAAACAAAGAGGTTTTGCTTCACATTCGATCTGGAACAAGCTTATAATAGAGAAAGAGGCATAAAAATGTTTTTTTTTTATTTTATTTAGGAAAAAAACTTATGCCTCTTTCTCTATATGTAGTTATATGAGTAAAATTTCAATGGTAACCTTTTTTGCATAGGCTAACAATATAAAATAACAACCTTATAGATATCTGGAGTGTAATATCCAAAGTATTGATTTATCTGGCTGTTAGTTTCAGAAGATTTGGGACAGCTTTGGTAATGCCACTACTTAGCAGTTCCTTGCTGAAGATGTGAAAGCCCTACCAAGATGGCCCCCTCTACAAAGAGATACAATGTAGAACAAACCATGGTATGTCAATATTAGAGAAAAGTAATGCTGGTGGCTAGTTTGTTCCCCCGCCTGCCTTTAATTAAGCATAGCTTGCAAAAGAAACCTTTTACAAATTAATATCACATGGGATGCAGTTTAAAGAATTAACAAAATAAACCTTTACATAATAAGCTGTGTGAATGTTCACTTTAATTATCCCATCATGTGCAGATGAAATACTTAAACAGGTATTTGCTTTTCGCGTGCTTGGAATAGAAAATAGATTCTCCTATAACAAATCAGCCTCCTCATCTCAGCCAATGTTTAACTGGTGGAGAATAATGCTAGGCATAAGCTATGTAATTTTCTCCCCATGGTATTTTCAATCAATATTACACTCACCATATAAATTACTTCTTGATGATCAGCTAAAAGTGTTCAATGTACCATTTATTTGTTTAATAATTAATATGTATTATAAAAAACCCCCATTTAAAAAGTGATCTGACAACAAGAAAACCTTGTCTGATCAATTTTCAATTGACTTTCTGCACAAATATAAAAAAAGATCACATGAATAACACTTGTTTAATCAATTCAACAATTTTGTTTCATCAGTGGAAAACAATGCATAGTAGGAGGGGGTGCTGAGAAGTTCCTGGCTTTGCCCTCTTCCAGATGAAATAGAAAAATGAGGGGCATATGACAGCCTAATATCTTAGTATGTAACTGTGCAAATATCAGGTCTTTGCGATTCCTAAAACTGTTTTTCTTTTAATGAGAAGCTGTGATGGCAGAGGCACAAGCAGGTTTCACGTTGTTGGAGTTACGAGCCGTCATGAAGTTTTTGTTTCTCCAGGGGGTCAGCAAAGGACATTCACACTGAGACGTCACAAACACTGGGGGAGAAGTGTCCTTCCTACAGCACTGTCAAAACCTGGATATCTAGTTTCAAGACTAGGCATTTCACCATTGAAGATGAGCCCCGCAGTTGGTGCCCCCTAACCTCAACTGACCCGACAACCTGCGATGCTTTCAATGAGCTGATTATTGAGGACCGGCGAATATCTGCAAAAAAGATAGCCCAGATACTTGACATCTCACGGGAGCATGTTGGGTTTGTTAATGTTTGAACAGTGATCAGTGAACAATTTGAAGCATCCAAAGCTGTTTTAGCTCATTTTGAAGCTGCACAGGACTTTTTGGCTAGCTTAGTGACTGAGGATGAAACCTGGCTCCACATCTATGATCCTGAAACCAAGGAACAGTCAAAGGAATTTGCACCAAAGCGGGTCCCCGGCGCCGAAGAAGTTTCAAACCCAGAAATCAAAAAAGTCATGACATCTGTTTTCTGGGACAAAGACGGTTTTCTGTTGGTGGACTACCCACCTCAGGGCTCTAGTATCACGGGACAGTATTATGCTAACCTCCTGGACCAGCTGAAGGAGGCAATTAAGACAAAACGCAGTGGAAAGTTGACCAAAGGGATCTTTTTTTTATCTGTTCCCGAATTTGAAGAAACACCTGAAGGGGAAACGTTTTGAGGACATTTCTGACATCAAAGATGCTGCAAATTGCTGGTTTGTAGCCCAACCAAAGGACTTATTTGAACGGTCTAGAAAAGCTGCAACTATGCTACCAAGTGCATCAGTCTCATGGCTCTCTTCTTTCTGGGCAAAGCCAGGAACTTCTCAGCACCCCCTAGTATATGGCTGTACTGAGCCACGAATCGCTTCCTCAAATCTCAAATCTCTATACCTAACATAAATGTAGAAGGGAAATCTGATAAAATATGAAAGTTGTAACATAAATATCACCGAAATTTATATGTCAGAGAATGCCTGGCTTTCTGCTTGTGTATTTTATCATTTACTGTACTTGTAAAGCACATTTACTAAATCTGAATTTACCATCTTCAGTGGAATTCAAGGTCTCAGTAACACTTGCCAAGTTTCTAACATGATGAATGTTACAGCTGGAATAATAAGAATTTGACATTTGCTGTTGAGAGAAAGTTAAACTTTGTTTTCGACTATTCATTAAATATGTTACAATGGAACGCTGACCACAAAAGCGGAGAGGAAGAAATTCTTTCTTCTGCCTGCAACAGACTGATGCCATCATCTCAGCCTATGCAAAGTCCCTGGCTGGAGGTAAGCATGGATTAAAGTTAGAAATGGTTCAGGGTTTTGTAAAAATCACTCAGAATTGTAAAGTTTCTGAAAGATCAACTTTCTTTTGCCTTTTTCCCCTGCTGTAGGGAAGTTTATAACTTAAATTGCAATGTAAATGTTAGGAAAAAAGATGAATCCTGGCAAATAATTGCTGCAAAATGTGCCTGTTTTTTCCAAACATGCCTTTTATTGTAAACCAAATGAGTTTTCTGAATTGCACACACTTAGTACCATGGTTATTATTTAACAGTAACAAGAAGAGGTATAAAGATCAGAAAATGCACATCTAAAAATACACACAACCCAATTATTCCTAAAGTGTCCAAAATCATGCAAAAATAATAATAATAAAAAATGAAAGTGTGTTCCTACTAAGAGTATGTGAATGTGCAGTAATTTAATAGATAATTTAAAATTCATTTTCACTTTATAAGAACAAGCATTTACCAATAGTCTCCTGCTGCAAGTACAGTTACTTTAAACACCTCCTATAAAGAATAATTTTTAAAAACATAAAAACACTGTATTTTTTGTTTCTATAGGTCACTATTTGTGGTTATGAATTTATTGTACTGGTGGGATTTCACCCTTTCGACCTATAAATACCAAAGAAAGGGGGGATGTGTTGCAGTGCAGCTAGTGATCCACAGTGGTGAGTTGGTGTGGTTTGTCATTAGTGATGATGGTTCCTAAGTCATGGATAAACCTGTATGATCTGGTCATAATGAGCATGGTAAATTACAAACAGGTGGTATTAACATTCTGATAAACACTTTTTCTTTAGTTTGGGTATCCAAGTAGCTTGAAACTCCTTTAATCGCCTTTTGGAAATTACAAGCTTTTTTTCACTGCAAATACACAAAAACAATGATTCTTGAACAAAGCATGATGTAGATATTTTAAAAAATAAAAGGGGGGCAATCTCGGTACCCAACGCGTTTCACTATTTAGCTTCTTCAGGAGAGGTAGAGATTGGTATGCCACACAAGTTTGTATGATACAGACTAGTTATAAGTTATTAGCCAAGGGTTTCCTGGTGAACTTTGCTAGGAGTTCATATTAGTTTCACTTGTTATCCGAGCAGAGCTTTAAGGGTTCTGCTGCCTAGTGGGGATCCACCCGGTACCCCCAACATTGTCCTACAGATTACCCCATCAGACAAAATGCAGCACATGCAGACATAGCAGGGGCAGCTTCATTTTTCTATAACAATAAACCGCCCATGCAATTTTCCAGGAATCTTTCCAACTATGCATAATGTTAATAAAGAAAAAAAACAGAGGCTCACTAACAATGGCGCTATACACTCTGTGTCCTAGACAGAAAAGTAGCAGATCCCTGTTGCTAAAGTGCTGAATAGTTCACATTATTTTCCATTCTAAATGGTCATTTTTATATATAAAATAATTCAGTAATGAGGTCAATAGGCCATGTTGCATGCTTTACAACTAGTATGCTCCCTTTACAACTCTTTTTTTGTAGAACCAGGGAAAATTAAAATAGATTCCTAATAACCTGGAACGCTTCAGAATCAGAAGCTACATGCATCTGTTTGTGTCTGCTTTTATTTGAGTAAGTAGATATCTGGGTCCATTATCCTTCTGTGCATTGGCTTGTGCGTGTTCCATACTATGGGGGATGTTCACCTGGTGTTTTTAAACTGCATACATTTAAAAAGTCAGACTACCCAGAACAAGTATTTCAGGTTCTGGGAGATGCTGGGTTAGACTATGTAACAAATTCTTTTACTTCTATGTGGCTGGTTTGGTGACATTTGTGCACTGTAAGTCCTGTGTTTTCTCATCCAGTATAAGGGATCCATACTCTCCATTGGAACATGTGTGCTTTTGTATGGAAAAAAAAACCCCGGAAAATGCCTGGACATGCAAACAGGATCGGAGCTGGGAATTATGGCTTGGAGATCTGAAAGCTGGGACTAACACATCCACCATCAGTCTTTACTTTTTGGGTGGACTGAGACTATAATTTTGTGAATTGGCCCATAGATGGTCCTACCCACATCTATTTGAGCCAAGGCTTCCCATTTTATAGAGTCTGGAAATCGGCATAGTTTTCCATAAGGTCATATTTATATTCTTTGGAGGCTTAGTCCATGGAAGGCTTAGAACACCAACTTCCCAAATACTCCATTGCCACTACTTTTCACAAGTAACCTCATCCTCTGTTACACAACATCTGAATCCTCTTATGGGTCGTTTGTTGAGACTTATTTTTGGTATGCTTATAATTCCAAGTAATAGGCAGATATAAAAGAGCTACAGAATGCTAGAAGAAAAAAAAATAAAACACACATAAGCATTTTATTTGAAGAATGTCATGTTTTACATGAATCATGTTATACTGAAGTCTACAGAGGATGGGTGTTAAACATTTCTTCCCCTATACCCTATTATCAATTCTTTCCACTCTCCCTGCAGAGCAAACAGATGGAAGAAGAACAACTATAGACTCCATGGAATTATGAAACAATGGAGTCATAGCACAAAAAAGATTTCCATCTTTCCACTTAAACCGTCATTGTTTTATTTTAGTCTTTTTACACAACTCTATGTATAAATATTAATTTTAAAAATCAAGGAGAACCGCAGATCAGAAATTACACCAAAAACATTTGTTCCCAAATAATATTCATTTCTTGTTCTTTTTTTTGTAGGTTTGTGGTTAGCTCTGAGACTGGCTGCTCTCATTGTTCACTATTATGATTTGGGGCTGCCATCTAGTGCAGATGATTGTACATTGCACTGATATTTTAGAAGAATGCTCATTTATTATTAGTTCATTAGTGTATCATAATCCAATGCCATGTGAATTATGCTGTGCACATACCTTCTCTGGTCTAGTCTGGTCCATATGCCCTAAATGTGTCCCATCAGCAGCCTTTGTGCTCCCTGCAGGCTGGTGAGCCAATATTGCCGATGCCTCTTGTACTGTGTTTGGTTAACCATTGTGAAAGCTTTTTTTTTGGCCATACAATTTGATTGTACAATCTTCATACCATCTCCTTTAGATATACCAATGTACAATATTAGAAGTCCAAGGATGTTGGCAGCAAAGTGGCTCAGTGGTTAGCACTCTGGTCTTTGCAGCGCTAGATCTCAGGTTTGAATCTCAGTTAGGACACTATCTGCATGGAGTTTGCAGGTTCTCCCCTGTGTCTGTGTGGGTTTTCTCCAGGTGCTCTGGTTTCCTCCCACATTCCAAAAACATGTAGTTAGGTTAATGGGCTTCTCCCCCAAAACTGACCTTAGATTGTATTAATGATATTTGACTAAGGTAGGGTCCTTAGATTTTGAGGGACAGCTAGTGACATTACTATGAACTGTGTGCAGCGCTGCGTAATATGTGGGCGCTATATTAATACTGTGTAATAATATTGTTGTAGAAAACTAATCAAACAATGGGTCCTTCAACAAAGCCAAACCCTTCACTAGAAGAGCAGGGAGCCAAAATAAAGCAGTCTTAATTTTTAGATATATTACGAAAAGAACCAATTGAATGAAAAAAAGACCCTAATATCTGGAAAAGAGAAACAAAGAAAAAAGAAAGAGAAAAACCAACAATATGTGCGAAGGATAGATTTAAAAAAAAACTGGTAAACAGGCCTTTTGAAAGACCTAAAGTGGAAAAAAAAGTACACTAATCTTTAATCCTGCAGATACCTCTATGCCGCTGGACCTTTCCTTGATCTTCGTCCTGCCATGGAGGACGCGCCTGGCATCGTCGTTCTTGGTTCTCAGTCTTTTTGCTACGTCACTTTATCTTGCACTACACAGGTGAGAAATTGGTGATGTAGCCTGCTGTAAAGGGAAAGGAAAGGAGAACGCATGCGTGAGATCGGCGTTTCCCTTGCCCCTTATTGAAAAAAATGCCAAGAGCCTCCCGGGATGCGTGACGTAGGTATCCCGAAAGGCTCTGCGTTCCCATTCAGTCTTGATCGCCACAACGCTGCACCCTTTTTTAAAAAAAAAATCAAATATTTTTACTTTATATTTAAGGGTTGTCTACACTTTTGTGTAAAGTAAAAAAGTTGAGTTTAGGACCGCTTTAAGACCCAAAGAGAAGACAGTTTTATACTAATTAGATTTATTTTATTGTTTAATTTTATTTTTATTTTTAAAGCAAACCTGTCTCTATGCATTGCAGAAAAATTTGTTATCATTTTTTATTATTATTATCAAACCTAACCTGTTAGAAGGAAATTGCGGAGGATGCCAATGCTGACCTTTCAATCTGTATTTAAAATGCATTGTGTATTAAAACGCTTAATAAACTAATTCCTAAATAGAAGGATACTTTTTACCATGATCACTTCTTATATTTAACACCACTTTTGCCTTTTTTTCTCCTCTTGGCCATATGTGATCCGCCTGATAGCCACTCTAGGGATTGGCAGATAGTAATTGCCACTTTGAAGGTGGAGAATGCCATAGGCCATGGTAAGGTTTAATGTTTTTGTTTTTTCTAAACTTACCATCTTTTAATTTTGCCCTTTAGAAAGTGCAGAGCAATTACTCTGTTCAAGAGAAGAACGCTTCTGGGTGAGATATTACTGTACTTTTATTTCTTCACATTTAGAAGTCAGATGGCCAGGGAACAAAATCTGTTTCCACTTTATAAATGTGGCATTAAAGTGGCAATTTTACCTCTAAAAGTCCAGAAGACCAGTGATGATCATTTTTATGTCCTGCACACTTCTACACTCTGTGCATGATTTATTAAAGCTC